>NW_010246886.1:2828-16015 GCF_000690775.1 Eurypyga helias
CCAGGAACAGCTTCCTAGCAGCCACAGTAAAGAGAGTTAACTCTTTCTGACTGAACCCAGCACAGTTTGAAAATAGATGCACAAACTTGTGTACCCGTTCCCTTCTACTTGGCTTTTTTATAACAATTTCTTAAATGCTGTTTTTAGTTTATTTAATGCTGCTTAGTCTCCTGTTTTTATGCAGCCTTTCTCCAAAGGACTTGGACAAAAAATATATAGTCTAGTACTGGTGTCAGTCCTTACAAAACTTGCTGTGGGAGTCAAGCGGACTGGTAACAGAAACCGAGGCGAACTGCGGTGCAGCAGAATTCCCGAGCAATTCTCATGCGGTGTCGCAACCCTATGAAGCGTGGTGGTTTTTAGATAAAGTCAAACACTGAATTAAACATTAAGTTTAAGAAATGTCACTGCCTTGTTAAGCAGGTTTTTTTTGCCTGTTGCATGCTTCTGTGCTCACTGCGTGCAATATTTAGCTTTTAACATCTCGAAGGACCACTCTACATAAAGCTTAGTCATGTGTGAGTCCGGTTGGAGTGACCAGAAATTAAACATCACATTTCTCTCTCTGATTGGAATAAAATTTTCAAGTGGCTCCGGTGTGACTTCCCTTTTTTGTTCTTTCCTGGAAGTTTCAACACCTTGTTTATGCCAGACTTGGGTAGGCTGCAAGGGACATCTGGAGGTCCCCTGCACCAGACCCAGGAGCATGGTGTGATCTCTTCTGCAGAACGCTTGAGCAAGGCAGTGCTTTTCATTCACCTTTCTTAATTTATGCCTAAGTGCAGGTGACTTCGGAGAAGCCCCTGTCCATCTCTGAGTCACAGCAGACCCTGAGCACCAAACAGGTGTATTCTGAGCACGAGAAGCCCTCATGTGGCCTGCAACATCTTAAGCAGAAATGAAGGCATACCACATCCTAAAATTGTTTGAAATCTCAGACAGGAGGATAGGAAATTCCAGCAACTGGTGTTTGTTATGCTGAGAAGGTGGAGGAAACGGCATAGTGATGCAGGTAAACTTGAGGGTAAGAGGAAGGTGTTTTGTTCCAGGTAACAGCTGAATAGTCATAGAATCACCGAATCCCAGAATGGTTTGGGTTGGAAGGGACCTTAAAGACCATCCAGTTCCAACCCCCCTGCCATGGGCAGGGACACCTTCCACTAGACCAGGTTGCTCAAAGCCTCATCCAGCCTGGCCTTGAACACTTCCAGGGAGGGGGCATCCACAGCTTCTCTGGGCAACCTGTTCCAGTGCCTCACCACCCTCTCCGGGAAGAACTTCTTCCTGATATCCAATCTAAACCTCCCCACTTTCAATTTAAACCCGTTACCCCTTGTCCTGTCACTACAGGCCCTTGTAAAAAGTCCCCCCCAGCTTCCTTGTAGCCCCCTTCCTATGGCTCTGCGTGACTGCGCAGATGAAGTATTGGTGAACTGTTAGGTGACCAATAGCTTTTTTTCATTTTTCAGGCTGAAGGTTAGTGTGTTGGTGAAAATTATAAAAGAGCTCAGTAGTGCTTCAAGGAGAAAACCTCCTTCGAGGAAATGAATGCAGTATTGATGTCTAGAAATGTCTACCTGGAGGTATTTAAAAGATATAGATGTCATGCTCAGGACATGTTTTAATGGTGGACTTGGCCGTGCTGAGTTATCGGTTGGACTTGATGATCTTAAGGGTCTTTTCCAACCTAAACAATTCTGTGATCCTATGAAGTACTTGCTGTACTAACAAGCTTCAAAATAATTTTGAAGTTTTTCTTAAAGCAGCTCACTGTGAAGTAACCTTAAAGCCTACTAGTTTATGTGCTGGCAGGGGAGCAAAATGGGAAAGAAACTGCTGATCAGGAAATACAGTAATGATGTTGGAAAAGGGTATATTGAAGGCTCTTGTTTTTATAGAAATTAATATTTTTATACTTTTTATCTTTATTGCCTTTCTTTAGAGAATGATGAAACAGAAATGTGCATTTAATAGTTGCAGAAAATGTTCATTTGACACAGCAGAGGACCCGAGTAGATTATTCCTACTGTATTTTAAAATTTTTAGTTTTGGTAATGGGGTTAATTTGCTACAGTAATAAGTACTAAATAAAAGAGAGAGCTATTTGAACTCTCTGTATTCAGCTCTTACTCATGTATGCAAAAGCGTTTTGGTTTCTGTGAAGGGTTTGCGTTCCAAAACAACCCTGCCAAGCTTTCATTTATTTCAAACCTGGGCTTTTAGGTAATCTCATGTGGAGTAATGAAAATTTGCACATTTAACATAATCCTAACAGTTTTGCTTTTCAGTTTCAAGAAGTTGTTGTTCTAAATTCTAAAAACGGAGAGGTTTAGATTAGATATCAGGAAGAAGTTCTTCCCAGAGAGGGTGGTGAGGCACTGGAACAGGTTGCCCCGAGAAGCTGTGGATGCCCCATCCCTGGAAGTGTTCAAGGCCAGGCTGGATGAGGCTTTGAGCAACCTGGTCTAGTGCAAGGTGTCCCTGCCCATGGCAGGGGGGTTGGAACTAGATGGTCTTTAAGGTCCCTTCCAACCCAAACCATTCTGTGATTCTATGTGTTGAATGATAAAGTTCTCCTAATACCAAATACTACGATTTACTGACTTCAGCAACCTCAGGAGCCTCATTGAGTGTCAGCCATGTTCTGGCAGTGATAAAGGTGGGAGTGAAGCAGGTTCTGTTGGTGTCAGCACAGTGCCCCGCCTGACAGTGCTCTTACACCGTCACTGGGTGATCTGTTCTAGTTAAAGGCTGTATTCGGAGATCGACTAATCCACTTCATGTTTTTGTGATAATTGTGGAGTAAATGCATAGTAATCACGTGCAAGAGAATGCATTTGTCATGTCATTACTATAAACTAGTTTGTGTTCAGTGTAAAAGAGTGATGGTTCAATGGATTCGGGTGATCAGCCTGATATTGGTGTGAGAAGAACAGATTCATGAAGTCACTTGCATAATCAAATTTCATGGCAGTACCATCTTACTTTTTGAAGTCTTTAGACAAGAAAAAACTAGGTGTTCCCTTTTCCAAAGGAGAAGAATGCTGATATTTGCCTTCAGGTTTACAAACGAAAAAGACCATGGATGCAGATTATGTCTGTTGGTGCTTAGCATCTACAAAGTTTGCATGTTCCGGAGATGCTCTTTTTGGGAAGGCTACATAACGTCATTAACCTGCTTCTGATTTTTAAAATTAAGCTGTTAAAGACTTGAAGTTTCTTCTCTTTAATGCTGCAGATCTGTGTTGTTTGGATGCTGAAATTAGTCGATAAATCAAATTATAGACAGCTTTTGGCTTAGTGCATGATACGCAGGGGTTCAGTTTAAGATTTCGGTCTTATTTTTAACCTATTCTGGAACTTGGATTAGTTTAAAAATTGATTACACACCCACAAAGGTATAAGGACATTTTTTTGCAGTCACGTGCCATGTCCCTTATGACCATAACTGCAGCTTACTTCATTACGAATTTCATTCATTATGATAAACAAATAGAGAAAAGGGCTTTTATTGCTGATACTGGAGTAGCATCTTTAATGAGATTTTTTAAACACTGTCTTTTTCAGAAAGGTTCCTTCTGTTTGCCTATTTATTTATTTATGTTCCCTTCAAGCCACAGAAGAAAGAGGATCAGCAATCAGAAGCTAAAGCAAGTCCAAAAAAGTCCTCAGAACCCACTATCGACCTTCTAGGACTGGGTAAGTGATACATAATTACTTGTTTCTCAATCAAACACAGATACGTGGTTTATATTTTACTAGATAAACTTGTATTTCCTCTCTGCTTACTGGTAGTCAGATGAATCTGAAAACCATGAGACTGGGTCTGTGAATTTGAAAGGAAAATGCCATAGGGATCTGGATATATCAATGCTTGTGTTTTGCTAAGGAGAGTAATGAGCTCCTGTGGGAAGTTATCAAAGTGATCTTCAAAGGGCTTGTGGCTGGTGGTGTTCAGTGTTTCTGGTTCAGCTGTACTTTCCGATGAAACTGCTGAGGTCATCCACACGGGTTAGCTGTCTGACTGCAGCTACTGGTGTCCTGTAGAACTTAACGCGCTGGAGACGCCACTGTGTACGCGCCGTGACCAGCGTTCATTTTTATCTGACGGACCTTTCGTTTTCTGACAGTCAGGTAACTCTGTATTTGCCTTGCAAATGGACTGGTTTGGACCCAAATAATTTAGTTTGCACTGGCTGGCTATAGTGTTGTGTCTTTATGCTTTTTCTTTGCGTGTTGAAGGCCATATTCATAAAACAAATAAATTTCATAAAATAAATCCATAATAAATTCATAGAATAAATTTATTTTTAAAATAAATTTGAAAATATTTTTAAAATAAATTCATAAAATAAATAAATAAATAAGAAAAATTTGTTTATCTAGTGTTACTCTAAGTGTGTTTTTCCATTGGTAGAATCTTAAAATGGAGCTGGAAGAATGAAATACTACAAAAACTATTTTAATTTCCTTTTATTCTTCAGTGTTAGGAAAATTTAAGAGCATTCAATTTATATCGTTCTATTGGTTATGCTTAAATTTTTGTGTATTTTTACAGGATGTTGGAGGAGGCTGATAAGTCTTTTAGATGTAATTATTCTAAAACCATGACTTTTCAAGAAGAATGGTGTGCTGGTTTTTAATTTTTGGCTTTAAGATACGAATAACACTAAGCATCTCTGTTTTGGAATCGATACTGTCTTTGGAAATGCGTGTTATTTTCCCTCTGGATGTAGAGTAGCTGTGAAATAATATTTTGGTATCGGTTATGTATGTGTTGTGGTCCATATCTCATTCCAAGTAATCTGCTACCACAGACAAGCAAGTTGTAATTAACACAGCAGAATTTAGATTATGGATGTAGAAGGAACCTATTAAAAAAAAAAAAAGGTAATTTAGGCTGATGGAAAGCTTATTCTCCTTTATTTTCCTTTACCAGCCCAACAACTTAATTAAGAACTCAAATGTAATCAATATGTGGGTTTGAGATTGCTAAGCTTCTGTATCCTTGAGGTCATGATTTGGAAAGAATCTTGGTGACACTGTTGTGCGATACACTAACGAGCGCAGATGCCATGGGGTAGCTTGGGATGCAATACGCAGCAGGGAGAGACTTCTAACATGTTCTGCAGCTGTGCTTCCTCAGGGAGATGCACGAAGGGCAAAGTTTATAATGTGTATGTTAAAGCCCACGTAATTTTAGAGGAGGGAGTGTTTAAAGATCTTTTAAACAACAAATTGCAAGGCAGTGTAATAAGCCAGTAGCACTTGGAATCCACCGGGCTGCAAATGAGATGCGTGCTAATGAGAGCAGACCTGCGCATTCCATTTGGGGAGCGGTCTTTTAGTTAACGCAGGAGAGTACTGCTGCTAGTGTTTAAGAGAAAGGTCACTTGACCCAGTACATCGCGGAGCAGCGCAGGTTGGAAGGGGCCTCAGAAGGCTGTCTGGTCCAGCCTATGGGCAGATCATCTAGCACCGTGTCCGGTTGTGTCTGGAGAACTTCCGCTGATGGAGACTCATGGGGAGGTTGTTCCAGTGGTTGATCTCACTGTAAAAACTTTCTTTCCTTTGCCGAGATGAAACCTCTCCTGCTGCAACTTGCACCCGTTGCCCCTTGTCTTTGCTGTGTGGCTCCAGACAACCCCTGTCCTCTTTGTAGCTGCCCTTTAAGTAGTGGCACACTCTGATGAGGTCCTCCTGAGCCTTCTCTTCTCCAGGGAGAAAAGAGCTAACTCCTTCAGTCTTTCCTCACAGAATCCCTTCAGTCTTTCCTCGCAGAATCCCGTTTGATCCTCTTCACCGTCCTCCTTTGGAGCATCTCCAGTCTCTCCGTGTCTCTCTTGGATGGCGGGTACCAGAAGTGGGCGCGGACTCCCGCTGTGGCCCGGCGAGTGCCGAGGGTGGGGTGGTGGCGCCCCGAGCCCCACGTGCCTTTGTTGCTGCAGTGGCGCAGTGCTGATCAGAACGTTGGGGGTGCCACAGCCAATGGCGTCCGAGTAGGTGGGACTGCACAGCTCATTCTCCTTCCTGAGGGGGCGTGTTTCTAACGAGGATTCATGCTCTTGGGTCTCCGTTTCTGCAGGGGAAGAGCAGCGGTCGCCCTAACAAGGGCGGATCAGAGCGGCTTGTGATAGCAGACTGAGTAACATTAACGGATCGCGGTTCACGCGAGAATCACTTTGGCTTCCAAGGCAGCCCGTCCTCTTGCCAAATATTTCATTGAGTAAGCCTCAGTGCTAGCTTTGGGTACGGGGTTAACCTTTAGGTCACTCTTCTTCTTGTCAGAATCGGGTTTTTAACAGTGACCTCATCAGAAGGTAAAGAGTCTGTGCGATGAACGTACCCAGTGGCAATTGTAGCTAGGCAGGGTGATATTCTGAAAAGAAAGCGGTTTTCATTTTTCTTTGCAAATTGCAAAATGCTCAAGATAATACGCCCAGGCAAACTGTATCTTTAAATCTTGTAACAGCAGAGGAGGCGTAATATCCTCAGTGGCTGCACTGTCATCTTTGTGTTTCTTCCGAGCCTTTTAAAACAGATTCCCGCAGTTCCCTCGAGATCCAGTTCAGAGGGTGTGTTACCAAGATAGTGCCTGGATGGCTTTCTGTTGATCCAGCGATGTAAACATTCATGGCTTCGGCCTTTTGATTCAGGGTAGATTTTAGTTCGATACTGCACACACAGAAAGGCGAGGAAATGGGCACGTACAAGTGAAATATTTTTATGTTCTGCTTATATTCTTAGTGTTCTTGCTGTGCAACCCCAAATTTCTTCCCTCTCTTCGCAAACTGTGAGAAATCACAGCCTGTTTCTGTAGGCTGAAACTGAAGCAGCTTTTTCAACACTCTCTACAACTAGTTGGATCTTGTCTGCACAGAGGGTGTGCCCTACTGAGTATGTAGGGGCTTAAAATTGATGCTAAAATCAATAATATGGGATTGTACGGCATCAATTTTAATAGGGGGATTACAGGAATCCTCTTTCAGTTCGAAAGTCACAGCATGTAAGCCAGGGTGCTTCAGCCCTACAGTGTGGTGTGGTACTTCCGTCCCGCTGGGGTTAACATTGAGCTCTGCACTGCTTGGTGTTTTGGGGTTTTGTCTGACCAGTTAGACGTCTCCACAGAGGGCAGATTGAGGTAAATAAAGACAGTTTTTTAAAATACTTGTAAAAACTGTGGTACCTACACAGGATAGTGGGATTCTTTTCTTGAAATATTACAGAAGCAGTTTTGTACCATTTTATTTGTCAAGGTACATCACCTAGAAATCATCTCAGCACACAGAAAAAAAGGAAAAAATAGTATTTTTAAACTATATTACCTTATGGAATCATCACAGAATGGTTTGGGTTGGAAGGGACCTTAAGTTGGACCATCTAGTTCCAGCCCCCCTGCCATGGGCAGGGACACCTTCCACTAGACCAGGTTGCTCAAAGCCTCATCCAGCCTGGCCTTGAACACTTCCGGGGATGGGGCATCCACAGCTTCTCTGCGCAACCTGTTCCAGTGCCTCACCACCCTCTCTGGGAAGAACTTCTTCCTGATATCCAATCTAAACCTCCCCACTTTCAATTTAAACCCGTTACCCCTTGTCCTGTCACTACAGGCCCTTGTAAAAAGTCCCCCCCAGCTTCCCTGTAGCCCCTTCAGGTACTGGAAGGTGCTGTAAGGTGTCCCCGGAGCCTTCTCTTCTCCAGGCTGAAAGCAGGAAAGTGCATTTTACATATTCTGCATGATTTAGTGTGATCAGATGTGCCCTTCATAAAACAGAGGGTTGCACATTCTGCAATAACCGTTGGGTACGTTACAATGAATGAGCGGGACAAAAGAGACGTACTGTGCTGTCGTCATTAACTGAGTGCGATGTCTGGGCACTCATGCAGCATGGCAGAAGGTGAAGTCTGACACGCTAAAAGCTGTGTATCTGCTTGTGTGGGGAAAATATTTTCAGAAGGAATCCTGTGAAGTTTTGAGAGCTTACTCATGGCATGAGAAGTAGCTGAACGTTGCCTGTCTGACAAATACACTTTGGTCAGTACTCTCCAGTGAGCGCTGAAGCAGCAGGGTTGGTCATGAGTTGGAAAGCTGCATTTGAGAAATAATAAAAATGCATTTATAAGTACATAAATATCATATATCGTAAGACTATGCTTAGGTAAGCAGTCTAACTACCCAAAATGAAAATGTTTGCCACCACTTGAGGCATAGAGCACTGTTAGCTTTCTGGCTTTCCACATTTTATTTTAAGAAGTATTACATAGGAAGAACCTCCCAGTGAATGCTTTTTCACCTTGTGTTGACAGGACGAGGGGTAACGGGTTTAAATTGAAAGTGGGGAGTTTTAGGCAGGGGGGTTGGAACTAGATGGTCTTTAAGGTCCCTTCCAACCCAAACCATTCTGTGATTCTGTGATTCTATGAACCTCCCAGTGAATGCTTTTTCACTTCTGTAAAGGCTTTAGCACTAGATAAAATGTTACTAATGCAATAACGAATTCCACATTCATTTTGCACAGGCAAACCTTGTTTTTGTCTTTGCCCCAGGTTTCGTTGGAAGTATTGAACTGTGTGTTAAGTTCTGCCTTACTTGGGGTAACAGTCATATGCATATTGTCCCTTTATTGAGAGTCTTGGCATGGCCGTCAGAAATGATTGCATCCATAAACCTACGTGGCAGCTTGGTGACAAGGTTCTTGCCAACAGTTTGCCCCAGAGAACATGAGTTTCAGAAACATAATGCGCAGTTTAAGAGCAGATCTTTCCTGCTGCTTCCTTTTCTCGCTATCCCTTTGAAGCTCCTCTGCTAGTCGTCCTCAGTGTTGGCACAGATAAATACACCAAGGATTCATGGGGTGTGTGAAAGCCTTCGTAACGATGGGCTGCACTGAATGGGAAGTTGTCATGGCAGGCACTGACAAAATAATAGACAGAAAAGCCCTGTAAAGGTAAACTCCACCGGAACCCTTCCCTTACTAAATGCATCCTGGTAAATGGCTTTTGTTGTTGCTGTCAAACTTAAACACAACTTCCTGATTGGGAAGGAGAAGCAGCACCTGCTGTGACAGGCAGCAGTGGGATACTGTCTGTCATGTTGCCATGAACTGTATGGAGAGACGTTTTGGGACCACAGCTAGGAGCAGCGACGGAGAACAGCGTCTGTTGACTTCCCACCTCACCCTCTCTGAGCGTGGGACCTCTGCCTTGCCTGCAGTCTCGTTGCAACGGCTTCTGCCACATAGAATCATAAAATCACAGAATGGTTTGGGTTGGAAGGGACCTTAAAGCCCATCTAGTTCCACCCCCCCTGCCATGGGCAGAGACACCTTCCACTAGACCAGGTTGCTCAAAGCCTCATCCAGCCTGGCCTTGAACACTTCCAGGGATGGGGCATCCACAGCTTCTCTGGGCAACCTGTGCCAGTGCCTCACCACCCTCTCCGTGAAGAACTTCTTCCTGATATCCAATCTAAACGCTTCATCCCGGGGTACGGATGCATTCTCCGGAAAAGTGATGACGGTACTGTTGATGAGAAGTTAGTTGTTTCAGAGTCACTCTGTGATGGCTGAAGCTGTACATTTGTCAAGATACTCAGACAGGCCTATGTAACTTAATCGGATTTTTACCTCTTCCCTGGAAAGGCTACACCCATCCGTGCTTCTTTCTGTCAAATACGTGCCACCTCTTCTAGTCAGTTTTTAATGGTAGGCAGCACAAGTTGAATTTGAATGCAAAGTAATATACTTAGAATAACTGAGAACTCAGAATGCCACTGGAGTGTCTTATATTACAGAAGTACTTTAAAATGAGGAGGGAAAGGGGGAAGTTCTTCCTGATCCATGACTGGGTGTGTTGAAATTGAGAATGTCTATAATCTCTGTATAAGAGTTGTGAACTACTATGTTGAAATACAAGTCTGTGTATGCCTGTGTGCATATATATATATTTAAATCATAGAACTGTAGAATCATTTAGGTTGGAAAAGACCCTTAAGATCATCAAGTCTAACCGTTCAACTAACACTGCCAAGTCCATCACTAAGCCATGTCCCTGAGCAGCATATCAGCTTATCTCTTAAATCCCTCCAGGGATGGTGACACAGCCACCTCCCTGGGCAGCCCATTCCAATGCCTGACAGCCCTTTCGGTGAAGAGATTTTTCCTAATATCCAGTCTAAACCTCCCCTGGCACAACTTGAGGCCATTTCCTCTTGTCCTATTGCTTATCACGTGGGAGAACATACCAACACCCACCTCTCTGCAGTCTCCTCTCAGGTAGCTGTAGAGGACAACAAGGTCTCCCCTGAGCCTCCTCTTCTCCAGGCTGAACCACCCCAGCTCCCTCAGCTGCTCCTCACAGGACTTGTGCTCTAGAACCCTCACCAGCTCCGTTGCCCTTCTGTGCACACGCTCCAGCACCTCAGTGTCTGTCTCGCAGTGAGGGGCCCACAACTGAACACAGGACTCGAGGTGCAGCCTCACCAGTGCTGGGGGACAGTCACTGCCCTGCTCCTGCTGGCCACACTGTTCCTCATGCAGGCCAGGATGCCACTGGCCTTCCTGGCCACCTGGGCACACCACCAGATCATACGCAGCCCACCAACACCCCCAGGCCCTTTTCCGCCGGGCAGCTTTCCAGCCACTCGTCCCCAGGCCTGAAGCATTGCGGGGGTTGTTGTGACCCAAGTGCAGGATCTGGCACTTGGCCTTGTTGAACCTCACACAGCTGGCCTCAGCCCATCGGTCCGGCCTGTCCATATCCCTCTGCAGAGCCTTCCTTTCCTCAGGCAGATCAACACTCCCACCCAACCTGGTGTCATCTGCAGACTTACTGGGGGTGCAGTCGATCCCCTCGTCCACATCATTGATAAAGATATTGGACAGAATGTCCCCACTGATACTGCCACAGGTAATAAACTGGAGTGCAAACGCTTGTAGGTTTCTTCTGTATTCTGAAATGTAGTTCTTTATGGAATCTTTTAGTTTCGTGGTGGGGACATCTTTCTAGAGTCATCTTTTAATAGATGTAAGTATTCCAACAGAATCATCTGTTAATACTGTTTACGCAGGCTTGAACCCGTGTTGTAAGCAGTAATTCGAAACGTCTGGTTTCTGCACTGATACAGACAGGGAAATACGTATTTTTAGCGTAAAATGCAGTAAGAGTTGAAAGGTATGTGCATTACCAAATAACATTCTTACCAAAGCAATCTAGCAAAATCCTGGCTTTTCGTAGTATTAATTTATAAGCAGCATATTAAATTCTTGAAAGATACTGTGTTCTTGCAAATGTGTTTTCTCGTGAATGTTCTAAATAAGTAAAATGCTTGTTTAAGGAAATTATTAGATTTCAATTTTCAGTGTTACATGTTAGATTTTCCTACACTCGGGGAAGGAGAGCCACTTTGGAGCATGACAAGAGGCTTTTTTTCCTTTTTAAATAAAGGTGCCTCACTGAGAAAATGAGAACCTTAAATTATTAATTCCAGACAATCCTTTTGCATGAAAATTATGCACAGTTCATGCCTAAATTTATCTGAAGCAGCAAGCCTTTGGGGAGATGTTTTTGGAACTGCCTGTCTGCGGGATGACCTCAAAAGAAGCTGGTTACTTCACTTGGGGGTGCGTTTGTTTGCACGCATCTGAAAGCGCTGGGGTGGATGGCACGGTGGGGCCAATCTTACGTAGGCATTTTGCTTCCCGCTGCCTTCCGTTTGTCGGAACAGAAGTAAAGGAAGGAGGAGACCTTCGTAGCCAAGCTGTGAGCTTTCCGGAATTGTTGGAAGGGCAATCCTCCCAGCAAAGTCCCATCACGACGTGGTAATAAAATTGGCTGAGGTGGCTACTTCGCTCCTGTGGTCCTCGTTCCAGCCGCTCACTGCTTGCTCAGCATGGAAGATCTGGTATTGCCAAGCCATTCCCGTGGCCATTTTGGAGTCGTTTTGTCTTTTTCCGTCCTTGGAGGCAGCACGGTTATCCCTGTGACGTTTGCACAAGTTTGGGCAATTAATACGCTTGTTGAGGTGCAGTTTCCTCAAATGCCACTCACCTTTGTTTTTCTCATATCCCTGCCTTCGAGGGATTTTGGTCCTTGTTATTTGCTCTGCTTGCCATTGCTAGCACGCACGGTTTGGTCTGTTCCCCGCTGACGTGAAGCAGATTTGAGAATTAGCAAACACCAAGCTATTGATGTTCATGTTTGATGCTGTGTTAGAGTAGAAAATAACGTGTGTATCTGAAGTAGTCACAAAAGCAAGCACATGGCTCCCAGGGAATTGCAAACCAGCACCCTTCCGCTTGGTTGTTCCGTAATTCCCGATAGGAAAAATGGTGCAGTAAGTGCTTTAGCAGTTCAGAGTTGTGGTTCCTGTCGCAGCTACAGCTGTGCCCCATCTCCTGTACGCGCTAAGGGGCCAAGGCGAGCATCTCCGCAGCGAGGCTGCATTCAGATACGCGTGGATGGTGGTACCTTCTGACGTGTTCCGCACCGTCGGATTTCGACGTTCATGACTTCTGGGTCAAGTTTTCCAATACACAGCAGTGATACTCCTTATCTTTAAAATAAATAAATACTTTCATGCAAGGCAGCTAAAGGGGGGCCACCCTCCCTCGGAGGTGGAAGGCAGAAACAAGAAAGCATCTCTGCGTGGCAGTCTTCCGAGCGGGCAGCTTCAGGATGCAGTGCCTTCTCCTGTGAATTAACAGCCCAAAATCTTGTCACTCTTCTCTGATGGTTTCTTCAGTCAAGTGATTTCCAGGCTGATGAAGTGACTGGCGAGTCTTACAGATTCTGCTGTTTCGTTTCTGTTTATCAATATCCTGGGCTGTGGGGCAGGGTAGTCTCTGAGAGCAGGGAGTTTGCTTGTGGCAGAACAAAATAATGAAAAATTATAATACTTGGTGTGCGGGGAGACGAATCTTGCTATAGTCTGACAGTTATTGGTGTTCTTATATAAAAAAGTAGAGGAGAGTAGAGACAGACCTTCCTTCTAAGCAACAGAAGGAATAGTAGGCCATGAGACCTCACCTGGAGTGCTGTGTCCAGCTGTGGAGCCCTCAACATCAGAAGGATATTGACCACTTGGAGTGAGTCCAGAGGAGGCCACGAAGATGCTCAGAGGGCTGGAGCACCTCTGCTATGGGGACAGGCTGAGAGAGTTGGGCTTGTTCAGGCTGGAGAAGAGAAGG
>NW_010246886.1:16326-16833 GCF_000690775.1 Eurypyga helias
AGGTCTTTAAGGTCCTGTTCCAGTGCCTCACCACCCTCTCCGGGAAGAACACCCCCCACTCAGCACAGAGAAGAGCCGTAGGTTATTACGGATAATTAGCCCAGTGCACCTGGCAGGGGTGTTCAGAATAAAGCCAGTGCAAAGTACTTTGGAAAACAGGGCGAAGGATGGACTTTTTTGCTAATGCACAGTTTAATTATGTACCCTTGAGCCTATCAGCGTATCAAGAATAACTTCACAGATTCTAAAACACAAACTCTTAACTCAAGAGCCCAGATCAGTGTATTTCATCTGACACATGGGCACCAAGTGAGGGCCTTCTCGGGAAGAGGTCTGCTCAGATTCTCACTCAAAATGTTGGTGTGCTTGAAAAAGACGCTTGGAAAAGGAATGATGTGTGCTGATAAACCGGCGTGGCTGTCCTTGCGGACGTCTTTAAGTGTTTTGGTTTGGCGTCGTTGGGTTTTTCTTGATGAAGCACACTAGTATGCCATCCTCTTAGGGAAA
>NW_010246886.1:16855-19441 GCF_000690775.1 Eurypyga helias
AATATCACAGCCTGAAAAATATCTTTTATCTGAAACTGAATGCATCTCTGATGAGGGCGGGGTAGGAGGGAATGAGCAGCTTTAATTATTCTCATGCTGTTGAAATATTAACAATTTCCACTTCACATGTGATTCCCTTGTCCTTTGAAGATGGGCCGGCTGAAGCATCGGTTACAAACGGAGGCACTGCCGCTGTCACGGCGCTGAGTGATGACCTGGATATCTTCGGTCCAATGATCTCTAATCCTTTACCAGCAGCTGCTGTACCTCCTGCTCAGGTAAAGTTTATTTAGTTATACCTGTGCACGTGCCTGATTTCCTTCCAGGAGTGTTCATTCACACAGAAGGGACTCGCACTTCTCGACTCCCACGGCTGGAGACTCTTCAGCTGTATTGTCTGTGCTTTTCTCACCTCTTCAAGCTTCCATGCTGCTTGAATATAGAATCAGGACATAGCGTGCTCTTCCTTTCTGATTCCCCCCGGTTATGCAGCTAATTGGATTCTGTCTCACCCTGGTGATGGTAATCATCTTTTCTTTTAATATATATTGTTTTGTCTTGTTCTTTTTTTTAAAGGTATTGCTGAATATATTTTTCCGTGACGTTCTCGGGTTATCTGGCTTTAAGTCATGCTTTTTAAGGGCCTCTTGTTGCTTTGCGATACTGACACTTAGGAAAGGCCGTAGCAGATGCTTCTGTCTTAAGGGCTGCTAAAGCTCTGGGGTCTCGAGCTTCGTAGCCAGCATCAACTATGGCTGTCAACAAGGTATCGCTTGCTGGGGTGACCTGCTGGTGTCTCCTCTGGGAATGTGTACGTCTGTCTGTCTGTCTTCAGGGAAGGGTAGCAGAACCCCTGCACCTAGCCCGCTCCCTCTCCGACAGCCATGGTGGTTTGGAAGCCAGGCCGTTGCCTGGCGTAGCTGAGAAAGGCGGTGTGGGGGCGCCCAACGAACACGCGTAAAGATGCAGCTTGGAGGGCGAGGCTGGTGCAGATCAGAACAGACACGTGCAGGCTTCCTTGTCCAGAGCTGAGAGGGAGGCTTTGGGGGAGTTCTCGGCTAGCCGCCTCATCTGTGAGGCCCTTGTGACGTCATTTAGAGGCTTATTTTTGCAGGTTTTCTGTCTCACTCAGCTGAATCGGAAAGAACTGTGTGTATTCTTGATTTTATAGTTCGGGCCCTGTGATCTGTGCTCCTTTCTCCTTATCCAGTAGTTTTCAGAACAGATAAAAGTAGAGGGATGGTGGTGGAAAGTAATTGTGATTAAACTGGCATACCGTAGTTTCGTTTCCGAGCGTTCCGTTGATCCTTTTGGTCACTTCAAAGCACATCCGTGTTGTTCAGCAATTTGATTGCGGTTTTTTTCATCCTTTGCTCCCCCCTGTCCTGTTGCTGAGGGCTGATTTCATGCAGCATGCTAGGTGGGGTTCAGATGCCGAAACTGCATGTCTTTTTAAACAGAAAACCACGCTTCCCGCCGTGCCTTAAGCCGCCCGTAGATGGTGAGGGAAATGAGCCTTCCACAGGTTCGGGTGGGTTAGCTGAGGCTGCAAAGGGAAGTCTCGGTGTAGATTTTCTCAGCTCTTGTGGAAGTCTCAGTTCCCAGTACCAGAAAGAACGGTGTCTGGGTGCTTGTTGTCCGCTATTCTACTGCCTCACGTCAACACCCATCTGGAGGGACCTACCTGTAGGCACAGATGTGAAAGCAAACACCCATTTCTGGCTTCACTGGGCTTTTTGATGTGTCCCGCTGTGGTGTAGGTTGAGTAAATGCAAATCGAGCATCATGAAGTTTCCACTCAGCTCCATAATAAATAAGCCAGTGGTAGTAACACGTGGGGTTGACCTATCTTTCCCCATTCCCTACCTTTCTGACACTCAAAGTGACGACTTCCGTATGTAGTTACTCTCTGCTCCAGAGAAAAGAGCTTTGGGTTGTTACTGATGTTCACCAACCAGCCTTCTCTGAGACCTTCCTGTTCCACGAGCGAGTGACATGACCTGCTGATGTAGCTCTAGAATACAGGAAATCAAAAAAAAAGGCTAAATCTTCAAGTGTGAGAAAAAGCACAGTGAAAGGTGATTCTCTGGCTGGTGAGTTGGTGTTGGGTTAAATAACGGAGTGGCTGCTAAGGAAGATCAAATTTTATGTATTAGCAGTTAAAGAAAATAGATCATTTAGAGTGCATTTCTCTGAAAAGGGTTGGTCATTAGACCTGTGAGAGAAATGTTTTGTCACGTGCAGTTTATCTCTTGTTGTGCTTCTGTCTAGGCCAAGTGTGACACTGCCTAAATTGATTAAAAAGCAGCAGAAAGGATAATATTATTCTCAATATCTGGTCAGTGTCACCTCCTTTGCAGACTAGAAAGCATGAATATATTTACTTGCTGTTGACAAGCCAGGCCAGATTTTCAATGACATTTTGCTTTTCCTCCATGATCAGGAGCAGCAAATAGAACTTTTACCAACTACCCGGTCCTTAACGACTTCTTGCAAGGTGTAGTTCTTGCATATCTTCCATTCTGGATTCTTTCCCAAAGAAAATGTCATTTTCAGATGAGGTACTGTGCTGGGTTCAGTCAGGAA
>NW_010246887.1:0-8707 GCF_000690775.1 Eurypyga helias
AGCATGATTTCCAGGAGGATATGCCTTCCCTAACTGATTCTTCAAACACACTAAATCGGTTGTCTTAAAAACAACCCCCAAGGAATTCCTGCAGCAAAACAAAGTAAAAATTAAAAAAAAATTGTCTCAAGTTTGCCACTAAAACTGATCTAAAAGACAAGAGAGAGGTGGTGTCCTGCTTCCAGAGTCTTTGGCTCTCAGCCCAGGGCTTCATTTGGGACTTGAAAATAATTTACCATACCAGGACTTCAAGGCCTCCTGCAATGGAGCCAGAAGCCTTGTGTAGCAAGGGGTATGGAATTTAAGTTATAGACATTCAAGTTTGTCCTGTAGTTACAGCTGGTATCAGGGCTGTGCCTGGGTGCACAGCCTGTGCATTTAGGCATTTTTTCCTTGGGTGGTCCCAGAGGTCCCAGCTAGTCTTTGAGGAGGTGACACAAGGGACTGACCTGAAACAAGCTGATGGCTTGAGCTCCCAGACACCCTCACAGCAAAGCCTTTGCCTAATTCCTACAGGTGGGAGTCCATGTGAAAATTTTGGGCAGTCCCAGTGATTCTCCCAGGCAGCTCCTGCTGTGCTTAGATCACTTTATAGACACAACTTGGTATATCAATGTGTCAGCATCTAGGATGGAAAATTTGGCTGTGCTGGGGACTCCCCCAGTCAGTAACAGATGCAGAACTGACAAACTTATACATTGATGAGCTACTTCTAAATAGTCTATAGAAATTGTTCCTGCAGATGCAGAAAAGGTCAGGTAGAACAGCCTTCTACACGTAGTAAAACTAGTTAGGGGATCCTTTGCTCATAGTTTAAGATAATCTATAGCAGATCATATAGGACCCAGCTGGACTACAAGAACTGAGCAGGATGGTGGTTCAGGGAGTCTCACGCAATCCAGAAGAAGACACTGTTGCAGGGACCCTCACAAGAGCGACTCCATTTGCCATGTGGGCAGTGAGCCAAACATACCATCCAAGAGATGTGATTTCCCACATAAGCATTACCCTATGCCAAGACCCCAATAAGTTAGGGATTTTCTTAAAGAAACAAACACTCTCCATGCGACAACAGATGTTGCACATCTGTTGTGAACATGTAAAAGACTTGAAGCCTTAGAGCTCTACAGTTATGTCCATCTAGGCCTTCTTGTCCAGCCTTGCACCAGGGATCATGGGAGCCCTACAAACTGCAGTGGGGCATGAACCCTCAGAGCTCCTAGACTATCTGCAGATAGTCTGCAGGGCACACAATAGTCTGTAAGTCTTGGGTCTTTTGGGGCTAGAGCTGTCTGGTTGTTACAAACCCTGGTGAACATTTACAGCTGTTCAGATCTATAAATGTTCCCACTGTTTTCACTACCACTGCCAGCAGTGGGCTCAGAAAGCTGCCTGGCAGTGAAAGGAATTTGAGTACAGTATTGTAGAAACAAAATGTTAATAGAAAAGGATCCTGCTACAAAACAAAGTTGTTTTTCAGTAAGCTGTAGCTTCTACCCTCAGATAGGGTAGGGAGAAGCTGTGGAAGACTAGTAGGAGTCAGACTTTTGACTCCTGCCTGACAAGTGGATCTTCATTCTGCAGCATGTGGAGAATGTCCCCATGCGAGACCTTCTCCAGGTCGTCACACTGTGCTCCAGGACTCATCCTCCACTGCCCTAGATTGGTGGTACTGATCACCATGTGGGCCCTTCCATGGGGCTGGAGTTGTTCTGTTGGACCTCTCCCAGCTCTGCCAGTTGCACTTCCCTACTTCTATTCCATCCCAGCCTTAAAACAATATTAAAGAGTCTGGATAAAAAAACCCACAACTCATTCCCATAAGTTCAAAACAGCACTATCTTTAAGAATTTTATATTCTCTGGCCAAGCATACACTCCAATTATACAAGCTTATCACTGTTATCATGAACGCATTTTTAGTCTTATAGTAAATGCACAGCAATCATGGGTTTATTGCTTATGTTTTAATAATGGATTGCCACCCAGAAAAAGAAACGTGAAACACTGCTGTAGGCAACTGGGAAACGGTCCAGAGCTACCCTCCTGTGTGTTCTTGGTGCTGGATTTCAGGGGTTCATGCTTATTTGTCTCAGTTCAAATTTAGTAAGAAAGTGATTCTGTATTTGCATTAGCATCAAGGAACATACTCTGCTAAAATCCCTCCATTCTCCCCCATGTGTTTTGTCTCATTACATGTGGCAGGGCCAGATGCCCAGAGGATGTGTACTTGGCTGAATAACTGTGGTGACTATCCCACCAGTTGTTAAACACATTGTGCTGTTTCTAATACTACACTCATTTTAACAACCTATTTTTTTTATAAATACTAAATAGAACCCAAATACTTTAGAAACCACCCAACATTTGAAACGATGTTTTCCATTATCAGGGCGTTTCAGCACAGTCTAACTAATATCACCTACCAAAAGGCCAAACTTCTTGTACGAAGATGCAAAAAATTTGCCTTCACCGTGACCCTAAATTTAAAAAGATTCAGCCTATTCCACCCAGCGAGAAAATTATTCAATAATGTTCCATGCTAAATATGATTTTTAATTCTGGAGTGGAGTGGGGTTAAATATATGAAAATTAATCTGGTTAGTGTGTTAGATATAGATTACTTGTGTACCAGGAAGCTCCTTCCACCATGAGCTTCAAATCTACATAGACTCTTTGGGCAGAAGCAGTGACAGGGGCAGCAGCGAAGGGTACATAGGATGGATAGGATGGGACAGGACAAGATAGGACAGCCTGTTCCCTTACCACATAACCAAGAGCGTGCACAGTGTGGAAAATTTAACAGGGATGTGGCAGTACTGAGGAAGAGATTACACCTAGAAGTTCCTCCATTCTCTGTGACTTTCTCACCCTTTAATTCCACCCTGTATATTGAGAAATGTCATTGTCTAGCTCATGTGACAGTTTCCATTAAAGAAAGTCAAGGTACTGAAGCTGATTGTCTTTTCCCAGAGGTCAGTCTTCCATTGCCCTCCCTGGACCTACAATGCTGTGAGAAGAGAACTAGTGCAGGTATCATTTGAAGCAAGAGGATGAACTAAGCCTCTGCAGAGCTCAAAAGTGAAACAAAAAGAATACAGAAATGCCACATATACATGCAAAAAAAAAAGCCTAAAGAAACCAAAAACTATAGGGGACCCACAGGTGAGTACTATTACTCCTGGTACTCCACATTGTGATGGCTTTGTACTCTCCCATTCCTCAGTGGAGCAAGCTTTCTGCCTGACCGTGCATCACCTGTGAGACACAAGCAGTTTCTTGGGAAATCCACTACTTCCCCTCCGACGGGGTTCTGCCGTGCCATAGGTGGGAGCAAGATCCCAGTTGCTGGTTTGCAGCTTGTGCCCACTGACAGAGCGCAGAGCTCGGGGGGCTGCCTGACCTCTTTGCCCTCTCTTGTGATGGCGATGAGGGAGCAAGGCGCTTCTGAAGCACAGTGATTCGTGACATCCCTCCTGTTTGGAGTATCTAGCTGCTGCTCCCATGAGGACGGAGAGGTAGGGGAGCCTTGTAAGGTCCTGAAGGACTCCTAGGGAGCCCTTCCCCTCTGGCAACCAGCAGGACCATGTCACTTCTTTCTCTTGGGAGACAAACTTGCGCTGAAGTCATTGTGTGAGCTCAGCATCATCTTTGCAGGTCCAGTCTTGGAGAATTGCCTTTTTCCAAATTACAAACTCGTCTCTTCATTTCCTTCTGCCTTAGCAGACAGTCTCTCTTTCCCACCACTCTAACCGTTTGATTTATGGCCCTGGGAGTGGCATGGAATGGGGGAAGATGACCTTGGCTCACCTCTGCCAGGGTACGGCTAGAGCTCAAGGCTACAGAAGAAGCAAACCAGCATTTCTAGCCAAACTGCTTTGCACAAAGGAAGCAAACACCTCTGGCACCTGCACAGCCTCTCCTGGTGTGGGACAGCAGGCTGCAGCACAGGTGTCTGTGGACAGATGAGCACCAAATTCCACAGGAGATCCCAGGGCAGGAAAAGCCTGAGGATCTCGTGGACAATGTGCTTCACAGGCACTATAGCATGAGCAGGGTGAGAGGCAGGGCACCTCTAAGTGAGTCTTGCAGTAATGCACGGGGTTTGAGGTTACGACCAGGAAAGAACAGGATAGTAAAAATGCTTTGATTGCTTTGACACCCAACCAGATTAACCTGTTTCTGATGAAAAGGAAAACCAGGGCTGAAACATGTTGGATGAAATCTGAAGTTCCACCACTTTTTTCCTCATTATTTATTATATGTTCAAGAATTAAATGCAACGCAACCTCTGGTCTTGGCATTTAAAACCTCTTGGGCTTAGCTGAGGGAGTGGGGGAGATTGGTATGCAAGAGAGAAAATTCTAAGTCAAGAAATTGCAAAGTAGCGGGATCAAAGTAACTTGTAATGAAAAAGTTAAACTAATGCACTGAAATAGATCTGCAAACAAGAAGAAAAAAAACTCTACTTTGCTATAGTGTAAACACTGTGTTACAAACCTTTTTTTTTCCTCCAGAGTTTGTTGGTTTTAGTTCTTTCATAAAATTTCTGGAAGTCAAGGCAAAAATTTCAGGGTTCTGAGCTTGATCCTGTCTGTTTCAACATATTTTTAACAGTAGCAGGAACTAAGGCCAGATCTGTGCACGCAAGAAACCTGAATGTTTCCTGGCACCCACTTCTGCATTCACTTGTGCCAGAGTTGTATTTGCAGAAGGGAAACACGTTCACTTGCAGCCTGGCCCTTAACTCCCCGGCTGTGGGAACATTTTCTCAGTTTGCCTAGCTAACATGTGACTCGGGTAGGTATACATACAGATTTCACACATGCTTCTTTCATGTACATACAAGTAGGTTCCTGCTTTGAAAAACTGAATGCATAAAGCGTTTGCTGGCAAGAAGCTATGCATTAATTTTATTTTTAAATGCCATGATGTCTGTAAAAACCTAGATAGCTTCAAACTAGGAAAAAGAACAACAATGCTTTCATAGATTTTAAAATAACCATAATGCAACCTCCAGGTTATGAAGATCTTCAGGTTCAGGGGTTCTTGACATCTTCATAACCTCACCAAGGCCAAAGAGTAATGATTGCTGAATGCTGACTTTAAAGCCAACCGGCTCCCTCAACACTGAGAAAGGGATGGATTGCTCAGGGGGATTAGGCAGGTTGCCAGCCCCCCACCAGCAATGCCTTTTACAAGGCTTGACACCAGTCAAGTGAGAGGTCCCACCGCCATGCAACAGGGGCATCTGCATCGGGGTCAGAGCCTGCCAGGCATACACATAGGAGGGGCTGCCATGGAGGAACAAGTAGGGTTAGTTCAGGCACGTTCCTCAGAGAGATTTACTTAAACTTGGCTGCTGCAGCATTTGGGATCACTGGAGGAACTGGACTCCCTTCCAGCTCATTATTTGTCGGGTTTCCAGCACTGGGCTTCCGACGCTGGACTTCCTTCCTGTCTAGATCCATCTGCTGAGATGGTCGGTGTCAGGGTAACAAGATGGGAACGTCATTATCCAGACCTGATTTTGTCTAAACTCCATCATCTGAAACATGTTCAAGGATCACAACTCTGTTTCTAGTTTAAAGGAATTTTGGATGAACTGGCTTTGAGCTATTGCTACTACACTTATCAGTGCAAAAAGGAAGAAAAAAGCTCTAGACGGGTTTGAGCATCTCCCAGAAGTCCTTAAAAAATTATGTCTCTGCTACAGAATAGCACAGAGGGTCATAAAGAAGCCACAGCTACAGAACGGCTCTCTTGGGTCCTTACCTTCTCTGTCTGGAAGCTGGATGGGAGCTGTGTTCCCTGCTCTGCTGAGTGGTGAGCTTGCACACATGGCCTTGCACATATACAGCTAAGCCTAAAGAACCTCTTCAGCCATCACTGCTGCACTTCTGACCTGGATGTACTTTGGTACTCCTTGTCCCCAGCAGGCAGTTTCTGTGTTTTCCAACTCCCTCACTTCTTCCAGCTCACTGAATTGCTTCTTCTTATTTAGCCCCTTGACTTCAGCTGAGCCCACAGTCCCTGCAGATCAAAGACCTATCCAACAGCAGCTATTAGCAATATCTTGCCTAACGATTTGTTTATACAGCACAGGTGAAAGGAGACCTAATCTAGTTCAGGCTTTACATGCTGCTACAACACAACTGGTAAAAGATGATTATTTGACTTGTTTGAAAGAGCCCGCTTTTCACCCTTTCAGAAGGGCAAGTGATAGAGACTTTTCCTAAGCTTTGTCTGCTTTCTAGCAACTAGAGATGGGAGCTTAGAAGTACCAAGTGCTCTGCCCGTCCCACTACACATCCCAGCTTCCTCGCAAATGGTCACGTCGAATGCTGCAAGTGCAGTGTATTTACAGATTATGTCAGAAATATCCCTGTCAGGAGAAGCTTGTAACTGAAATGAGGAGTTTGCCCTCTGCCATGCACTGGAAACCCCCAGGGACCAGCAGCTGACTTTGGAGCAGCAGTTTTCTCTGTTGCAAACCTGAGCGTTCAATAGCTGCACATCCAATTAAATACCTGATTTTACCTTCTGTTCCTGCTCCATGGACCAGTATTTCAGAAACTCCCCTTGCAGATGTGATTAGCCGACCTGAGGCAGGGCTGAGGATGGCAATACTGGCAGGGGTACCTGCAGGGAAGTCTCAAGGCACCTTTTCTTTCTTACCCTTAGTTCAGCAGCCAGAAGTTGCTCTTGGGGTACACAAAGACTCAGGATACGCAAACACAAATAAGAGCCCGCACTCCTAGGACAGAGCAGCACAGACGTCAGGTATCAGTCACGCTGTCTTCAGATCTGGGAGACTGACTTGGGCCAGTGCCTTAACATCTCTTACACTATCTGCTTTTAACTTTTATTTTCAAGATTAAAATATTACCTCTGTTTTCTTACAGCTCCAAGGTGAGGAGGAAGGGGGGAGGAGGAGGCAATGAAGACTGCTATAAAGACTTTTTCATACCAGGGACCATTGGTATGCTGGCCCTGGGAAACATTATTATTTACCTCTGCTGGAATGGGAAAGGAAGATAACTGGAACAAGCACAGCTTCCGGATACATGCGGTGCAATTGTCCATACAAGGCAGTTCCATAGGAACCCCACCGGAGAACCAGACACACTCAGCAAACGCGACCGAGCACACAGTGTGCCCAAGGAGAAGTGTGGGGCTTTAAACTCTTCCTTTTCTCCTTCTATTACCTTTCCACAACAGGACAGAAACCATCTGAGTATTTTTTTCTTGTAAATGTTCCAAAATGACTTTTACTTAGAGACATGTTTCCAGCAGCAGCCCTGATTCTTCACCAATTAATGAATAAAAAATATTAAATAATTAGTAAGACCTGATCCCCTGGGAAGCCGAGATGCTTGATTTTATACCTCAGTCTGTTCCCTTGGGCTCGGAGCTACACAGGAATGTTAGTGCTACAACAGCCAGCATTGCAACACCCAATTTTTGCATGCCAGTCCTTCCCTCCCCATCTTTCTCTCACCTACCTGAAGCTGCTGAAACTGAACAAGCACACTCGTTCACTATGCCTGCCACCTGGGAATGGGATTTAAAAAAAAATCACCAACCCAAACACCCAGGGTGTTGTACACGAGCTACCTAAATTAGCCAGTGAGAAATGCTAGAGTAAAAGGTGTTACAGCCTCCTTCTGCCTAGGGCTTAGGTACCTTGTTCAGGTTTAGCGGGACGTGCTTCTTTTCACTCTGGATTCACAGCCCTGAAAACTTAATTATAGCTTTTCACCTTGCATTAATTAACATGAGAAATGAAGAGACCTCTCTTCAGTCTGCTTTTTCTCCGCCCACCTGTTATCCTGGAATAACCCATTGCCTGTGGGTTCCTGCTCTCCCTAGGCACAGGGTTGCATTCCTACGGGGGAGGAGGGACCCTTGTAGCCTGGGTGAGGCCGTGGGCGAAGGAGGGTTGAGGCTTCCTGCTGTTTTTTGGAGGGAAGGGGATGTGTTTTGTGTAGCCCAGTGCAAGGGGCACAGTCTGAGAGACCCTGCTAAAGCAAGGCAAGCTTGCCCAGGGCTAATCCCCTGTGTGAGTCCCACCCATGCTGAGGAGGTGAGTCCCAAGTTTTCCAGCCCACGTTAACCTGGGGCAAATCCCAGGTCTCAGAAATTAATGGCTTCGCTTCAGAGAGGAGCAAGATGCCTCATTTAGGGATTCAAACAACTCACATGGCCTAAATGAATGGGATGAATAACGTCACTGGCCACCCCGACCTCCCCAAAGTGTTGCTCCCCCACACACCAAATGGTCCAGAATCGCTGGAGTTTGCAGCCCCGTTTAGGAAGGAGCCAGAGCCACTCTGCCAGAAGCAGAAGCAGTCCAGGAGGTGCGTGGTGTCTGTTGAGTCACGTCCTTGCAGGGCAGCACCCCCAGGCCCGCTGGTGTCATCCCCGAAGTGGCATTGTCAAAGCTTGGTCCTCTCTCGTGCCTGAGTTGGAGCCTCCAGCCCCTCATCAGGCATCGAACTGCTTTTGAGGAGGAAAGTGAGCATGGGAAAAACTGCAAAATAGGCAATACGGGCCCCGTGGCCCTTAAAAATTTGTCACAAAAGGGCAGAGAGTTTCAAAATGGGCAAAAGCATCAATCTCTTACCACCTTCATCCTACAAAGCCGTGAAACAACTTGGAGTCTGCTTTTCATGCGGTCGAAATTCAAGTACCTCTGTGCCACCTAC
>NW_010246888.1:0-88952 GCF_000690775.1 Eurypyga helias
CCTACACCTGAATATGCCTGTCCTCATTTATGTATGTGACACTGAAGCACTTGCAAACCTCAGTAGAAAAAGGTGTTAAACACACCCTACACCATTTGGTGCTACATATAAAGGGTCTAATAAGGTTGGTGAAAGCTTGATGCGAAGATGTCCAGTAGCTCCCATAAGCCTGTCAAAACAAGACTTACTTCAGCTGGTCCTGCCATTCTTATCGGATGTACATAAAGCTTTTCTGGGAATAAAGATTCTATTAGTACCAGATATGCTCAGAGATTTACTTATTTTTTTAAACAGTACTCCAACTTCTTTCCATTAGTAGTCCCTAGCAGTTTCTTTTCAGATGAGTCATTGTCCTAAAAGATATCCAGTTAGAAACTTCTCCTTGTATAAGTAACCATCTCTTAATAACCTGAACTTTGAATGCCACTGCTTTTAACATGCCACTCCAACCTGTTTGACTGCCATGCGTAGATGAGGCAATAGGCAGGATTTGTATTCTGAACTGTTAATGTCAAGGCAGCAATAAATCTGACACTGTTTTAACACACTCAATTTACAAATGCAAAACAAGTGTTGAAACCTAGCCAGTAAACAGTTATTTGCGTTTTTGCTCCTTCCAATTGGAGAAAACGAGGGTCCATGTCAAAGGAAAAGTATATGTTGTACATCACCAAATATGGATATAAGCAGTCAGACAGTGCTGGAAGAGAAAGGGGAGAGTAAATACACCACTGAATGATGCTAATAAGGGCCCCTTTTGGATTCTTCCCCATCCCCAAAGCTTGTTCACAAATCCTGACATCACTTTCCTTAATATCTTAACACTGCCATATTTCAAGCTCATAATGAAGTGTGAGACAGCAGAAATTTAATCTTTTCATACTTACTATAACATACCCCACACATTAATTTTCTGTTTAATCAATTATAATACCTCTCACAAAAGCGATTTTTCCAGGGAAATACATAAAGCCAAAGAGATTTCCCTAAACAGTTCAGTCAAGACATATATTGGCAAGTTTAGTTTTTAGATACAGGCTTGAAGAATCAAAGCAATGCTTCAAGCTTGATTAGAAAAACACATGTACCATGTGAAGATTTAATACAAGTTATGAATGACACCAGGAGTCAGGCATTTGCTGCACTATACTCCCTTAAACAGCTTTTTCCTTCCATCACGTTCATTGTGACAATTACAGTCTGAACGTTGAGACAGGCAAGCTGTGCAGCTATAACGCAGTAACAGCAAGGAAAGCTGATAATGCCATTAATCAGGAACAGTCCCTCCGATTTTAGCAGACAGACCACTTCTGCTGGATTTGCAGAGGGCCAGGATAAACCTCTGCCTACCATCACACAAGAATTAAAGCAAGACCAATTTCACACTGAGCAAGAATAGCAAGCTGGAAGTAATTCTAAGCACGATATTTTCATTATTGGTTACCTCACAATGCACATCTGCCGAAGAACGCTATTTGCAAATGATAAATTGGAGGATGCTACCTTATGAATAATGCAAGTTTATCACAAAATGATGGCTTGGAAATAAATCCAAGTCCTTGAGCATTTCAGTAAACACCTTTGTGCCTTAAGGAGAAAGAAAGGAAAGATAGATGAAGAGAAGACGCAGGAACAACTCCTCAGCTAGGTTGATGAAAACCAGAGTTCTCAGTTTCACTGCGTAACGCCTGACAAAGCTATTTTACAACTCATTTCAGAGTCATTATTTAAGATCCATCCAAACTCTGATTCTTGAAGTTTTACCAACTATCAAACAACTACGGTCTGAAGTAGTCTAACGTGGGCTGTGGAAGGTTGCCTGCACTTAAGCATCCTACACCTGACAACTCACCAACGCCCTGACCTGCAGCCATGAATATTATACATCCGGGTGTAACAACTGGTTTACCAGAACTCCTTAAACACATGCTCTAGTCCTTTGTCCATCACAAATTCTAAGAGGAGATCCTCTTTAAAATGTACTATCCACAATCCCAAAACACATAGGTTTTCAATAAAACCTTTCTTAATCAGGAAATTTAATAAGGTCCTTCTTCACCGAATCCTTCAGTGCTTTAAGCACCTGAAAAACACTTCAGAAATTTCAGCCGGAGTAGCATTTAGGGATGTCCTGAAGAACCTGGTTTCAGAACACATAGTTACTTGCTCCGGTTATTCCATCCTTCAAACATTTCTTGCATATTCAGGAAGCAGTACAGTTTAAAATACTACACACCGTGTAGATTATCAATCACCACGAAAAGCTGCAATCCCTTGAAGGGTGCCTGCAGTAGTTCCTCCCTTACACTGCACCGTTTTCCCCCACAGAGCACCTCTTCATTCCATTTTTGAGTTCAGCACACTTAATATTCAGCCCATGTGCTAATTTCAGGAGCTCTCCCCCAATTAATAACATGCAGATTTATGCAGTTCTCTAGTTTGCATACCTAGTTTTCCCCACACAGTTTGTCTGCTTTACTATAATTCCTCTGATGTTTACTTTGTCTTAATATTCTTGCAGAGTTAAAGAGGAACCATCACTTGAACATTCATTATTAATTTCTCCTAAGTATCTCCAATTAATTCTCCAAATAGATTGGTACTTTATGACATTTGTTATTGATTGCTTGGAAGCAAACTTCCAATTACCAAAGGAGCACAGTTTTCCTAGCTGAAAATTTAAGTTTGAATATTCTTTTAAGCTAAGCAATCTTAAAGAGGCAGCACTCCTTTTAACAGAAGGGTCACAATTATAGCCTAAATGGATATAACAGCCCACAAATTCCCTGTTTTTACAAGTTTATCTCGATCAACAAATACAAATATAAATCAAGACAGACTGCTTTTGGCAAAGACGACCAAAGTCAACAGTTTTAGCTTCATTAACATAGCAGGAGGATCCTAATTATGTGCATCTTCACTGCTCTTCTGTAGTAGAAATACATAAACTTGCCACAAAACACTTATGACCTTTTAAGAGACAGACACAAAAAATAGAGAGCTGAAGCGCTTTCTTGCCCAACAGCCCCTGAAACCCAGTGAGCAAAAGGCATTGAAGTCTTAATGTTAGCACTACTATTTTCTTCACTCCATCACATGAGGCAAGAGCAGCACCTGAATGTTAGCAGACAAATGGAAGGCCACTGTGGATTATATTTAATTTTGAACCCCCGCTCCCTTCCTACTTGTAAGGGAGCATTTAGCTCAAACCCAGAAGCAGCAAAATCTAAAGCCAGTATGAAGATGCCTACCACTCTCCCATCCTCTGCTTAGAAACACTCAAAACTGGAGCGTGAAGGTTAAGTTCTTTTCCCACAAACTTGGAAAAAAGTCCAGCGTGTCCTTTGTGGATCCTTTTAAAAGCCTCCTTTTCCCTTTGCTCATGTTTTGATTTTGGAGGAAAGATGAGCCTAGAAAGCTTTACAAGCTCTTGGGTCCTCGCACGGGCAGAAACACATTGCTAAGCAACACTGTGCTTAGGCCATAAAGATATTCTGGCCAAAGATGATAGAAGAGGGTTCATCCCAATTACAATTCCAAGCAGCATGCCTTGGCCATCACCAGACAATATCGTTCCCAAAGGGGACAGCAGGTCAGTTTTCATGTCAGCCAGCTTTCATTCTGAGGCAGATGGATGTTATCAGCTGTCAGCCAACCCGAGTGGCCCAGCCTTATCTCAAGATGTTTCTGAGCCTGATAATGACTTCCTAAGTGTTTGAAAGCATAACAGAATTGAGACCAAGAAGGGATAGGACTCACATAACAGAAAACGTGTGTAGGAGGTTGTTGTAGAAAGCAAGATAGGAAAGCCTTTGACAGCAACAACGTGCCTCTTTCCTACCCTGAGCTAGGAGACTGCTCTCCCCTGTTAGACATGCAGTATTTTTCACTTAGCATTTGGAAATAATTGTTCTGTAGGCAGAAGCAAGCAATTTACTAGCTAAGTCTCACTAACAGCACTGAGAACCCGTTTGTTTTATTTCATCCATTTAACAAATATGACTTACTAGGTGCACATTTCTGCCTGAGCTAAGTAACATAAATCGTCTTGAATCAAGAAGAGAGGAATTCAGTTCGTGAAGTGTAAAGGAAACTCTCTCACAATAATGGAAAGATTAGTATAAAGAAGTCCTCACCACACACTGGGGAGAAATAATCTTAAAATAATGCAACCACTTTTCCTTAAATAAGAAAGAATCCACTGATATATAAAGCAGGCTACAAGGAAAACCATCTCTTCAGGTCTTTTGCTGCAACTTGCACACCCAGTGCAAAGCTTAGCTTCAAAGGACATGGCAAAAGCAGCGCCTGCATGGAGCAGAGGCTGTGCCAACCCAGCAGCTCACAAACTGAGCTTCCCTTACCTACCACGAAACGGAACGTAGAAGGAGTCAGAAGCTCAAAGTAAGGTAGCACACACTGCCAGCCCCTCAAATGAAGTGAGGGGACAGTATCTGGCCCCATGCTTATCTCCTCTGCTTCATCAGCATTCTCACCTATTAGAAAACAGAAGGGGAGAATTGTGTTTTATTCTAATTCAACTGCCTGTGTCAGTCAATGCCTAAAAGCTGCAAGGCTCTCCTCAGCCACCTTTGGTTTTCTGCCCCGCTATCACTGTGCTAAGCAACATTTGACTTTTAAAAGCATCCTTTACCTAGGGAGCTGTGTGATTGACATGGACAGAAAGGGAAGAAAACACACATGGAAAAGAAGATGCAAGTGTGGGAACCTGCTCAATCTAACTGAAAAATAACTCATTTAGCAGAAATCGTTTAGAGAAATAAATGCTGTCAGAGCCAGAAGTCAAACAGTAAATAAGCCTTACCCAATTTAAACATGTAGCTGCTTAAAAACATTCTTCACAGTAATGTGCAGTTTAAGCACTTAGGAAAATTGCCAAGAGGTGTCAAAATAGTAAAAAAAGCAGTCTGAAAATAAAATTGCATGTAAATAAATCCCCCTCAGCTCTGCCAAACACCTCAGGCTCACTAACAAAGCTATACTATCTTCAAGAGAAAGCTAGTTTCCAGCCACAGTATGATTTTGTTTCTTTGCCATGTTGGAGCAAGCCACTAGTATAGACCATCTTGTTCTGTGCCTCCAAACCCAGAATTCCATCCTTGGTTTTGTAATATTTAGTGTCTTCGTATCTTCAAACTAGTCATCCTTCAAATACTCAGAAAGGATAAAAACAGATGGGGGGCGTGGTCCTGCTGCTTTATTATTGGTTGTTGGCATTTAATCAATACTCTTAACTACATATCCCATTTAATATTTTCATTTCTGGTCACTTCACTAGAAAAGTTCAGTACAAACAAGAATCTGAAGGTCAACCATTTTCCCCTGTTTTCCTAGTGAACAGGTTCTCTTGTGTCAGCAATCACGAGTAGTAATTTGTGCAATACTAACAGCCCTCTGTTTAAAATACTGTTTCTATTGCAAGTGTGTTTTAAAAGAAAGTAGTATCAACACTGAACATCAAAGCTGCCAGCTGCCTTATCGTGCACTGGGACTATGAGATCTCGAGCTAAACAGACTTAAACCAGATCAGTAACTTGAATAGGAGACTTGAAAAAATCCTGTTACTGCAGAAAGTTATATGGGCAATAGAGCAGACTTATATCCACATCTCAGCAATGCCTCAGGAGAGTATTTGCTGACATTTGTTCCATCCTCACTGCTTTCTGGTCTTAAGGTTGCAACTCTACTTACATGTAAGCATAAACACTTATTTCCTGGCTAGAATCCAACGTTAATACAACGACTTCCACAGCTGTCACTGCTGTTGGCTACCCCAGGTAAAAACATACTGTGCTTCCTACAAGTAATGTTTGAACACATCTGCTTTAGCAGTGTGCACAGGATAGAAAACATCCTTTGTGCATAGCCACAGCATCACCCTGAGCTGCAAGACAACCGTGACAGGCTGCAGAGCACAGAAACACCTTTCCCAGCTCAGCCACCGCCTTACCAGCCATCCATTTCATTTCTGTAATGCCATTTTTTGCCACTGAATTGGGGAATGTCACTCCTGAACCTCACCTCACAAGGTGGAGTTAGTTGATGCTTCCAAATGTCTTGGAGATGCCCAGATGAAACAAGCATTCTGAACATTACTCATTAAACACACGGTACAAGACAACAAGGGCAAAACAGGTCATCAGCAAAGAAACTCCCGTGGGCTCAACAGCTGTGGTTAGGAAGGACTCCCAAGGGCAAGAGAACAACTGCTTCTTATTTCTATATTCCTCATGTGCCACCGCACTCTCCTTACCTCACACTGGGCTAACAAGCATCCAAAGGCAGCAGGGAAGAGGTATTAAATATTAAATCACCTTCAGTATGTCAATTTGCTTCCGACAAAGCTGGGGAATCTGGGCAGTGCAACTCAAAGACAAGCTAAGGAGCTATGCTCAGGAGCACGCTCCAGCGGAACGCAATCCCAGCAGCACTCTTCTCAGCATAAATGGGATCCAGGCCAGTTTGCGAACCAGCCCATGAAACCATCACCTTTCCCTCTCCATCCCCCCAGACACTGATGTTTCAGCATCTCCAGTAAAAGTGCTAATGACAAGAGTAGAGAGCCTCTTCTTTAAGAGGTGTAACGTTGCTCAGCACAGCACCCCTGGAAAGATGGAGGCCCTTTTTACTCAAGTAACACTTCCTATTCAGATGCCCCAAGGCAGAGTTGAACTGCACATCTACCACAGTATGAGCATTTTCAGAAGCAAAGTGCAATAGCAGTAGCAGCAAACTCTTTTTCCATGTGAAGCAGCCCGGGAGATTCAGGAAGACCAAAGCACCGTTGGTTTCCAGTTCCTTGTCCCCTCCTGCCAAGAAACGTAGCATGCGAGACATGAACAAGGCGGCACATACAGACCTTAACAGCCAAGCTTTGTCTTGCCTTTTGCTGCCTGGTCTATCAGTATTTCTGCTTTGTAAGAGTTCCACAATGCAGACTTGGGTCTGCAACCCTTAACACAGACCTTCGATTTGCTATGCAAACATCAAGTTCCCAGCAGTCACTCAATGAGCACATGCCAGGTATTTCAAAATCCAGCAGAAGGTCTAGCTTTCTAGGGGGTTCATTTCATGGGAGGCTATCAAGACTTAGGAGAATATTTTCTGCTCAGCTTCACCGAGACAGTCTACTCCAAACTCTGGACATTTTAGTGGGCTGACAGAATCCAGAACCATTCAAGATTCCTCTTTTTTTTGGCCTCTGCAAGTGAGCTATCCCACACACACCCCTCCAAAACGCAACAGTGTTTTGTACTATGCTATCTACTATTCAAAGTTATTTTTCTATTAATATTCAGTCCATAAACACTGCTAAAGTAAAACTGCACATACAACATAACAAGCTCCACACGTTGTAAACAAGTTTTACACCCTCAAAGTACCAAACACAAGACACTCTGCATTTTATTTCATAAGGAAATCAAGCAAAATACGATCTCTCGCTTGATTGCCAAGAGCTATTCCCATAAAGTCTTGAAAAATACCTCGAGCCCTACTTATTAATCAGTCTCTCTGCACCACTACAGAAATCTGATTTTTAGAAGAGTAGGGAGGCAAGCTCCATACACCAGAGCTGGAACGTTCAGACTAAAGAGAATGTGTCGGCTCCAATGCGAGTCCCATCAGTCCTTTAGGATGGCAGTGCACTTTTCAGGATTGCATCTAACTCGGACAGGCCAAAGGCAGGCCAGAAAGGGCTTCCACCACATCTTACAAGAAGCTCAGTCTTCACATGTTGACACATGTGCACCAAGCCTAGCCCCACACAATGAATTAAAGACCTAGCAAATAAAGATCAGCACGCTAGAACAGCAGAGTAAACTGCAGAGAAGTGGTCCCTTATAACAAAGTCACACAACATGGACACTTGCCAGATGAAGAACTAGTTGGAGGCATTGTTTCCCCTTACCACTGTTCACAAGTGAGCCTGTCCAGACCAGGCAGCATATTGCCCAGCAGTGCAAGTCTGATAAACACATTCCACTGGGAATTACATGTGTTCTTGATGGCTCTTCCAGCCAGGCTTTTGCAGGTTTGTCAACATACTCCATGTCCTGAGAACAAAGCAGGAGATTAAGACACAAGAACTACATATTTCCCAACTTTTACACCTCTGCTCCAGAATCAGCTCCTGAACACCAATATAAGCACACAGTGACAAGTGACATTACACCTTCAAATAAGTACATAATAATTAGTCTTCCCATGCCTAATGAACAGCAGCATGACTTTTGTTAACAGGGAAACAGAAGCTACACTCAGAATTATTTTGTCAGTTATTTTCAGCTCAGAAATATGTATTTGCTTTGAGCTAGAGATCAAATGATATTGCTACATGGCAAACAGCTTTCTGAAGTGCAATTAACATATCATGCCAGTTTGGTCAGTAACTGCAGGCATAGGTGTTTGCAGTAAGGTTTACTGTTCTACTACTACCCTTCCTTACCCAGGAGTGCTCATGGTACATATTCCACAAGTGCCTCTCTCTACTAAGAGAGAAGTTATGATAATTGAAGTCTTCCTAAAGCATATGTGTGAAAAATAAGCCAAGTAGTAGCTCTCATCAAAAAGTCAAACAGGAGAGCTACCGATAGCGTCAGATGCACTCATTTCACTCTGCACAGCTGTAAGTGGCATTATTTGCTGACAGGTAATGGACATGATCCAAATCACTCTTCCCCTCACCTCTTCAGATACAATCAGTTATCATTTCTGAAAGTAATGAATCTGCCAGACGAAAATCCCCGAAGATCCTGATAGAATCCACTTCTTGACTTTCATTTAACCTCCTCTCATCCTTCAAGAGTTAGAACTTCTGCAATACACAGACATCCTCAGATAAATGCATGCAGCTATAACAGACAGTCTTGTCAGAGAAGAACACATCTGCTGATTAACAGTGACGTGTTGCACCCTATGCATTTACAAGCCCATGTGCTTACAGCAAGGAGTACATGTCTACACTCAAGATCTGCATCTTCTTGCATCTCAGAGAAACTTTCACCTTCCATTCACCAGCAGTTTTCCAAAATAAGCCCTTGCACAGGTACCCTGCCGTATCCTAGCCTCATTTGAGACTTTTGCCAGCACTGATGCACATCCAGACTGTGCCAAGCACTCCTTCCAAAAAGGAGCACCATGTAGCAACAGGGCAGAGAGTTCTCTGAACATGCATGAATGGTTCAAGTGCTCCAGAAACAGCTCATTTCTAACAGAAGAGGGGCTACCTCTCTGCTTTGCACAGACCAGAGCACCCGCCTTCATCAGTTAACTGAAGCAAGCAGAAGAGTTGGTAGAGGTGTACCACTGGCCAGGTTTTCTTTGAAGAAACCTGTCCATTACCAGCATGACTTAAGGCAACTCGTTAACTCCAAGACATCTCAAGTTGGCAAGATACATCACACACTTCAAGCGAGCCGAATCCCCACTGGACACGATCCCTCTACACCAGATGAGGGACAGCTTGGGGTGAGCTGTCCTTTCTTACAGGCTCCACGTCCCACTGGGTGTTTTCACCTATGAAACACCTTCCTCCAGAGCAGCAGGTAATTTTTTAAACTTATTTCTAAGGCACACAAAACATGCCAGTTGAGAGACAGCTGTTACACAAGCCTGCAGACAAGCAAGTTGTCTATTTGCTGGAACACACCATGGCCAGACCTTCAGCGAAATGCAAAATCCAGACCCTCGTTCCACCAAGTTACCCCCTTGTCGTAGACAAGGCAAAGAAAAATCCCCATTCACTCTCACCAGCAGTAAGTCTGAAACACAGCAGAGCTGTCCTAGACCTACCCAGCAGGAAGCTGTGGTAGAACACTGCAGTAATACCGATACACACGTGAGAAGGCTCACAGGAGAAGTGTCAGGGCATCTACATAAAGTCAACTAGACACCATATCCCGTAGCATTTATGACCGACTTGGCTTCTTCTGTAATAGCCCAGTAGCTTGTCAAACATACAAAATTAATATCTACAAAGATGCCAAGCAATCCCAATGAATCAATAGAAGTTCTGACAGAGACCTGCATGCTGAATTAAGCAGAGCTGACAAGTGCGTTGTAAGCACACGATGTTTAACGATCAGATGAGATTTCACTTCTAACAAGATTACTCCCTTTTTAGCAGGTGTCTATGTGCGGCAGGAAGATAATCCTGCACAATCAACCATCACACACATGTAGAGTCAAGAAGCAACTGCTCATTAATGGAAATTCTATAGACACAGTCAAGCAGCTGAAGGAAATGCATTTGACCTCCCAAGTTCAATCAACAATGGGGACTTGCTCAAAGCTTTCAGCAAAGCACAGGCCTCCACCACCTGCGCAGTTGCTCCAGTAGCGTTATAGCCCCCTGCTTCCCATCTGGTTAGAAAAGAGTGAGGACAGGGAGGGCAGTTGTACCCTGAGTAGCTTTGTGGAAGCTAGAACTATGAGTGTGGGCACAGAGAACGGGGGGGGAAGAGTATTTGGTACATAATCCAGGAAATCAGAATTTGTGGTTTACAATCTCCTGCAGGTTGCAACGGCTTTGAGCATGGGACACTTGTGTTCCTGCTGTCTGTAACCATTCAAGACCATGTCTGGATCAAAACTCAGCATTTGCCTGAACTTTGTGCCTCAGCCTAACAGAGATTCCAACCCACACAAAGGAAAAAACGCACCTCAAACATCACACGCAATACTGGTGACAACAGTCTAATGACCCACCAAAACACGCCTTAAACAGGGCATTTTGCTTAACAGACTCCAATACTCTCAAGCACTCCATGTTATTTGACGAAGGAGGAAGACCTAATCCACAGAACAACACAACTGACTTGCCCTCTAAGTACTATTTAAGTTAAAGCTCATCCCAGTTCTAATATTTTGCACCAACAGGCACAATCTTGAGAAGCTTTACTGCTTTCTAATTTCAACAGTATCCCGACAAAATAAATTAACGTAGAATAGGAGTTGGCCTGGGAGAAAACCAAGCAATAGGGCAGTTGGAACATTTTCTCATTCTCTTACGTTCTTTCTGCTGCTGACTAAACCCTAATTTAGTGTCGGTATTGCTTTCTCACTCATCTTTTCCCTTTTCCTAAGTGTGTTTAATCTGCTGTAAAATTGTTTTCATGGCTACAGTGAATGTTATTGTAACTGTTTTACAGTGTGCATTATCTGCATGTGTAAAGGCTTTTGCCTTCTGTATGCAAATGGGTATCTTGCCTGCTGTCATTCAAGGTCCATGCCCTCATACAGCTATTCTAAGCTACATTCCACATCACTGAAGGGCACAAATGCCATTTCCTACAGATGTAGTTAATAAATCACTTTGGATCCAGTCCTACAGAACTGCAGCCTCTTCTCAGAATTCTGCCAGAGCTTGGCCAGAACACAGAAATTCAGGTAACTTTGTTCTGACCTGTAACTACTGCCATAACTGCTGAGCCATAGGAAATAAAGGCTTGAACAGAGTCTTCAATCACTGGTCTGACAGAGCAAACAAGAACAAAACTACAGAAAATATGCCCATTCTGTGGAGAGAAAACCATCTTGTGGGACATTCAAGCTCCATGTAGCATCAGGACAATTAGAAAAACACAGTAGTTTTTAATGTTACAAGCTAGGGAGATCTAAAAGACTTAAGTGAGTCGAGGTCAGTCAAGTTTTCCAATACCAAATAAGCAAACCAAGGCAAGAAGCTGGAACACAATTTTCCTCAAGATCCCCAAACAAGTTAGGATCAATAAAACTGATTGGCTGCCTGTCCTGAACCTCCTGTATCAAGGCCTTGCTTCTCAGCCGTTTCCACTTGTCTCAAATTTTACTGAACTGTTCTTATCTTCCATCAAGCTGACCTGCATGTAATTTTACAGACTTTTCATAGTTGTAGGTAGGCAGGCTGGCTGCAAAAACAAGAGCAGAACTTTAGGCTTGCCTTTTAGCCTGATATTTTTCCATTACCAAGCTGAAGCAGGACTCGGAACTTGAAATACTGGTCACCAGCCAAAAGGTCCAAGCAGCCAATTTCTCCAAATATAAAGTGCACACACTCCACAGGGAGTCTCCTAGTTGGAGAAACCAGCAGCTCATCCTCAAGATCACAGCTGAGGTGCCAACTGGGCCTCCTGCCACCAGCTGCCTGATTAGGACATCAGTTGTCTGATTGTATCCACTCCCCAGTTACCCTTCCCTGGCAAGAGCCTCAGCGTGTAGATTTAGGCAGAGGAAAAGATAGAACTCTGGCCAGTAGCAATTGCTTAAGGAGCAGCTGAGAGCAAGATGCATAAATTCTGAGACCAAAACACAACACAATAGCATCACCTGCACAGAGGGGATATGACAGCTTTAAAAAGCAAGCTTACAGAAAAAGAGAAAGATGCTCATCCCCAGCACTGCAGCCTGCAAAAGAGGGGGTTTTGCTTCAGATATTTATGCATAGTTATCTCATCCAGCACAACTCATTTACCAATGCATCTTCAGGATCTACTACACTCTGAACTCGCCAGTTTACCACAGCAAGTAATCACAGCATCAGAGACTGCCTGGGGAAGCCTATTGCTCAATCTGTCAGTGCCCAGTCACATGGTTAACCAAGAAAATCTATACAGAAGGAGGAGAAAAGCCCGCATTCCCAATCCTCAGTCACTTAATCACAACCACTCCTGCCACCAGCTTCAGAAACAATATTGCCATGGCAACCATGATGGCTTTAGCTCAGCTCACAGGATGGCACCAGAGGAGACACTTGTCTCCACTTTGTTAACTGGGTAATTGGTCCTGTTGCGCAGGGTCAGTTTTAAGAAAGATGACAGCAGGTAGAGTCTGTCTGGTTAGATACCAGGGCCACCTTATCCTTGGAACGGATCTCGTGGATTTATTAAACACTTAAGAGGTTAGTGAGCTGTGAAAATCCAATTCACCACCACTGCAGTCTGCTGACTAGAAACTTCCTCCTGTGCTTCATCAACTTTTCATTATCTTTCTGTGGTTTTTTTGAGGGAAGGAAGCTTCAGGGATTTAAGATGCTGCAGCTTTCAGGCTGCAGGAGCCTTCCACATGAGTCACCCTCTCTGGCAGCAATCTTTTCAAGAAAAGAACAAATCAGCTGGAGCTGGTTCTTACGCTGAGCTCTTCAGGTAGTGCACAGGACAGAACAAATCTTGCCACAAGTTATGTTGCTTACCTGTTGTTCAGTCTGCCTACAAACACATCAGCCAGTTCCAAAGCACTGCTTCCAGTGCTCCTTATTACCACTCTCAACTATTTTCTCATGTTGAGGCAGAGAAAACAAACCCTGACCTTGTCCTTTATCTGACACACACTGAAGATCTTTGAGGAAAAGAATGGATTAGCTCAACATATGTTTCAATAGAAGCTATTTCTCAGCTTGTGCATTCTGCACAAGAATCTGAAGCCCTGAAAAATGTCACCAGCTCCAAAGCAATCGGAATTTCACCTTGTGAGTTTCAAGGTACACAAAGTACAGACATCTTACACATCCTAACCCATTAGCAATTCGGCAGACCAAAGCAGATCAAGGCTGAGAGAGTTGGGCTTGTTCAGCCTGGAGAAGAAAAGGCTCCCGGGAGACCTTATAGCACCTTCCAGTGTCTGAAGGGGCTACAAGGAACCTGGGGGGGACTTTTTACAAGGGCCTGTAGTGACAGGACAAGGGGGAACGGGTTTAAATTGAAAGTGGGGAGGTTTAGATTGGATATCAGGAAGAAATTCTTCCCGGAGAGGGTGGGGAGGCACTGGGACAGGTTGCCCAGAGAAGCTGTGGATGCCCCATCCCTGGGAGTGTCCAAGGCCAGGCTGGATGAGGCTTGGAGCAACCTGGTCTAGTGGAAGGTGTCCCTGCCCATGGCGGTGTGTGGGTGTGTGTGTTGGAACCAGGTGGTCTTTAAGATCAGAGATTGCAAAAGAAGTTGCAGCTCATCTCCCCTCCTCTCCCCAAGTTCCTGTCAAATTATGGCAGGGTCTAGGGCAGGGAACAGGCACCACCCTTTTAGCATTTTTTTCATCTATCCACACAAAACCAGAATTCATGCATTAACAGCAGCACTGCACGCTGAAGAGTGTTATTTCCAGTAGGTTATTTATCTTACCAGAGCTGGACCACCTAACTCTGATTTTGCTACAGCACATGGGCGTCCATGGCAGTAGTACTGAATGATACCCTTCCTCACAATAACGCATAAAGAAACCATTTGAAACAGAAAACCAGCAGTAGAAGTCAATCATCTTTTAACATTTCATATGGATAGTAGTTTACTGTCTGGCTTCCATTGTATCTTACCTTTCAGTTGATCTGTAAGGATGACATCACAATAAAAACCACAATTATTATTAGCTGTACTATAAATACCCACTCACTTCTACTTCAGCATGCATATTATGTATAATGACTCGGCCTTTTTCAAACTTTAAAATTCTGTTTTACAGGCCTTCATTTCAGCATAATGTCCTCATAAACCACAATAGCAGTGCAGCATAGAAAGGACTAAATTAAAAATTAATGGGCCCTGCCAGTACTAAGCTTTCTCAGAGCCAGCAAAAGGCAGAAGGACAGTCCTCCCTCCACGTGAGAGCCCTGCTTATACAAAACCAAGCATACCCTTCCCTGTCCCAGTTTAACAGCCAACTCCCTGCTGCAGCGCACTCACATATTCATTTTACCCACATGAAGGATGAACATCTACTGCACAGTGAAGCCAACAGATGCAAGGGGCAAGCCTGGTTGGATTAATACAAGTCTCATGGAACTCTACGGGAATAACCCCTGTGTCAAGTGTCTGATGTTTCCCATTTGTCAGTAAGGGTCACCGTTAATAACTGCATCCAAGTGAGAAGTGTCTAGTTATGGAACCATTTTAGAAGCACCTCTTACGAAGGCTTTGAGGTGTGACATGACAGAGGATTAGGCATCTTGCCTAACCCTGCTGACAGAATCATTTCATGCAGAATGGGAGCCCTTCAATAACTCCTAGGGCTCTTAGCTGGCTTTCTGATAGCTGCTATCTTAAACCCATACTTTTCAGAGGCTTTGAAGAAAGGCCCATACTGAACACAGTACCCTCAAAAATGCTCCTTGGAGCATACCATTTAGCAATTATTGGTTCATGGTGGAATAGCATGAGCAGCAGAAGAGCATTCAGAAAGAATCTTAAGATGATGATCACTTAAAAAGGTTAGTTCTCTTCCTCGGCAGAAGGGCAGCAGGAGCAAGAGGTTCCACTTGAATTTGGGAACTTGCTATTCACAGCCACTACCCAATGATATTCCTCTGCCTGGCCCTCAGCAGGACAGAACAAGAGAGAGATTTCACCATGGGAAGAATTTGATGAAGCAATTCCTACAGTCTGCCACTATGCATAAGATAGAGAAGCTGCCTCTCAGCTCCCACAGATAATGGTTACCTTTCTTCATATAAAATAGGAGGGGAAAAAAAAGCAAGCTGTTTGGCACCAAGATATCCTCTAAATTCTCAGAAGTTACAAACCCATTCTCCAGTCCAATCCATAGCAGCTGTAAACCTACTTCAGCTCTTAATTGAGAAGTATTCACCCTTATCTATTAACACTGGTAATACCAACTATGCAACTTGTGTAAGGCATTTACAGCTAGCAAGGGACTGAGCTGAACACATTCTACTAGCTGCAGCATAACCTCAGCTCCCTGCATTGAAACACTTGTCCAAAGGTTCTCTTCACTGCAATTCCATACAGAAGCTACAAGGAACATCTAAATTTGTCACCTTAAGGCTCCTGTAGAAAGCTCCCCACAGATCCCTACAAAACAAACTAACCATGGAATTCCATAGGACTGCATGCTGATTGCTATAAAGTAATATACTTTAATTGAAGCTGTGATCTATTTTAAAGCTCATGCACTGAATTTCAGAATTAGGTAGAAAAGCAAGTTTCAAAGTAATTTGTCCCCATTTTTAATAACTGTATATATTCTAACAGACTGAGTTTTTCCAAAACTGCCTTTTAAAAAGCATTCCAACCTCTTAACAATTCCCACTCCAAAGCTCTATCACCTCAGTAGTGTAACTCAAAAAGCAAACTCACTCCACCAAAAGCATCTAGTCCAGTTTGTTCAACTAGGAAGCCAAAAAAGGCAGAGTACTAGCTTGTACTGATGACAGCATCATGCATTCATTCTGCCCAAACATCGTTGACCGTCGGTCAGTCTGCTCCATGTTCTAGCTCACATTCAACAACTGAGCAGTTCCATACAGCAGCTGAACATCACGAGAGGTAGTCCCTCCAAATATTTCTGAACCAACATCTATAAACCCATGGATTACAGGAAAACTAACCTACTAAAAGCACTTTGTGGGACCAAAGGGGAAAAGATCTGCTGCATATCAGTGGAAGTCCCAGATATCTGTCACCATTTTTGATGTCTAATGACAAAATAAGGCTTCTGTTACTCAGACAAGCATTTAACCCTTTAATACAGCAGAGAAACTGTTGATCAACTTCCATTTCCCATGAAGAGTCTCTATTTTACAGGACATGTTGAAGTAATTCCTCAATTTAAGTCCTCATTCATACGGAGAACATTTTCAACACACTGAGCCTCCGAGGAGTTCTGTGGACATTAAAAACTTCTACTAGAAAGAAAATGCCCAGACCGGGACCTGCGGCCCCAGGATTTCAGGAGACACTCCAACAACAGCAGCGAGGGGTGCAGAAATCACCACTTAGCATTGCTAAAGTGTCTGTTACTGTTCACAGCATGGAAATTGCAGTCACCTAGGAAACCATTTCAGAGTTCTGCTGGTGTCCAGGGATAAGGTTCAGAAGCACGTTAACATAACAATTACAAAGAGGCACCCACAGCTTGTGCCCTTTGGAGAACCTGCTGTAGAGCTGAGTTTCCATGGAAACCCTGCGGAAAAGCTTAGAGCGAGCTTCCTTCCAGCTGTTTCACTTCCGAGTGCAAACAGAAAGGCCCAGCAACAGAGCTAGTTGTCTTCTTCATTTGTTAAGTGCAACAGCTGGACAAGGAGCAATGAGGCCAGAGGAGTGAAAAGCATTTTCACATTACCAGAGGTTCTTCTCAGTGGTAAGCAACAGCATCCCTCTCCTGCAGGAACCTATTTTGCTACTACCTGCTTGCCTGTTGACGGCTACTCCCTTTAAAGACATTATTACTTTACCAGCTCCAGAGGAAAGAGTCCTATAGTGAGCTCCAAGTCCTTACAGCAGCTGCTCTGTACAGATTTTTGTATATCAGCATCAAGCTACCACTCACAACTATTGCTCCGCACAGAACCTACCAAGCGCACACATGCCTACCCCACTTTAAGGATAAGCAGCTTCCAAGTGTAACTGCTTAGCACTTTCTGCTTCAAGTAAGTTCTCCAGCCAGCTTGATGCCAACAGATGAACTGGTTAATAACCACATGGTTATTAACCAAGGAAATCCTGCACCTAAAAGGTGAGGCATCACTTCAGGTCTGTCACACAATACACGCTCAGAATTCTTTTGCCCAAGAGCCAGAGTGGAGTCGGTCCCTTCAGGCTACCTCTCATACAGTCTGGAGTTTCCTCTACACAGGGCCTGGAATGGCTTCCACTCCTGGGAAACCATAAGACTTCCCAGTAGTCTTCCTCATACCACCAAGCCTCCCTGCAGGCCTTGCCATGGCATTTTCCCATCCTTTATTACCAGCTAACCCGCTTTCCCCACATTCCTGTAACAATTTCTTCACGCTATTACCATCACCTCCCACACCCATTTTGCTACAAGTGCCCCAAGTCTCAGACTCAATTCCAAAATAACATTCCTTTCTATAAGCCTACACTCAGAATATGCTCCCCCCCAGTGTGAACAGAAGTTACTGCAAGCCAAAGTCTTCAACACTTCAAGAAAAACCCACCAGCTTTCAGAACAGAACCCAACTGAAAACTTTGCAATTTCTTTTTAACCCCATAAGTGATCTCCCTTCTACATAAGGAGACAGAGAGGTTCCTTTTTGGCTGACAGGGAAGTAAAGAACACTTTTTCCTTGAGGTTTCCACAGCTATTTTGCTTCAGCAACAAACCCACCTCTCGATCTTCTTGCCAGTCTTCCATCTCCAAAAGGGTTTCTAAGCTAGTTGTAAACAGAGACGTTACTAATTCACCTTTGGATAACGTTATATGATCCTTGGATGAAGATCACCACGTTAAAGTGTTCAGAGCAATTCCTTTTCATGCTTCTGCACCGCTGCCAACATTGAACAATCCTTCCCCCTCCATAGGGAAAGTTAAACCACAGGCACTGCTACAGATGTTGGTCAGTCGTTTTCCCTCCACAACAGCGCTTTGCCGTTTCCGTTGTTCTGATGTCAAACAGCAGGCCAGGGTTTCACCCATCCTGCCTGAAAGACGCCAATAACCGCTTCATCCTCGCGATCACCCCACGAGAAGGGGTCTCCCTCAGGTATGCAAGGCAGGGATACCAACGTCTCTTCAGCTGTTTTTCGCCATCGTCCCCGTGGCAATTCTTCTGTAAATTTAAGGCATATCTTGTGTTTATGCTCGCATCTTGCATCTGACATGGAACAAATCCTTCAAGGTCCAATGAGCATATCAGCCAGCTCTTTTGAAAAACTAAAAGCATGCTAATGAGAGAGTGAGACTGGGACAGGAGCCCTTGTCCTGTCTATTAATAGAAACACTTCAACAGAGCATAAAGAATGGAGGGCTGGGATGACTGCCTTCTTTCTAGGATGCTACTGTCCTGCTTACTGGACCATGAAATGTTGAGCAGAAGGAAAGACAGGTTTGTGTGAATAGTGATGAAGGTATAGCATCTGCAGTTTTCTGTTTTAAGTCTGGAAACTACTTGTGATCACTTGACCTAGCTAACAAGGAGACTGGCATTTTTTGTTCTTGCAACATTTTGAAAGGATGGGTTTCAGCATGTAGTAGGCCATACTGGCTATTTCCTGCAAGATCTCCCTGCCCCCCAGTACATAGCTCATCAACTAATTCTTCCAGATCTGAAAGGAGTAAGAATTAAGAAAAGGCCATGCTAATTTAGGAGAAATTTCGATTGGTTTAATCTCATGCAAATCCTTGTAAGGATTTACCTGTCATGAGACCAGGTTAGAAGAAGGTATCCAGGTTATCACAGCTTCATGAAAGAAGAATACAAAAAGAGGGAGCTGAAAAAGAAAGAACCCAGGTAGAAAACATCCCATCATTTGCAAGGCCTGTTTGTACAATCCAATTAACAAAGTGCAGCAGGAAGGCAACGACGATGACTGCTGTTCACATGCAAAGCGGTTGGCTTGTTCAGGCACTCGTCGGCTAGAAGACATATTTCATCTTAGCCCTCTCTCCCCCCAGATCTACTACAGGCATAAGCACTGTGCCAGCCTGACACCAGAACCCCGTTTCAGGAACCGTCTGCCACAGCAGCACTAGGTCTCGCAGCCAACTTCACTGTATGCCATAAATCCCAGGAAGAGAGGTATAGGAGGCCAGCAACCACCCTGCTGCAGAGGTGTTAAGATGCAATAGATAAGCTTTTCCATCCGCAAGCCAACTCTCATCACCACTTCTGCCCCATCTCAAGATCTGCACCCAAATTTACAGCAGTACAAAGCTGATAGAGGAACAGCACCCTTAATATCCTACATGGCCCCTCTACATACACGGCAACCCAAGTTAAAACAAAGACAAGCGATTTCCGTGTGACATTACCTGCGTGGTTTTAGTCAGCTCAGCAGCTGATTCAGACTTGTCAGCAGTGCTTTCTGTCTGGCAGCCCTTCCACATCCCCTGCTCCTTTTCCCAAGGAGGCTACTGCTTGCTGCCCTTCGTAAGCAACATTACCGGCATTAGCATGTGTCAGAGCATGTACCAGGACCAGTAATGCAAGTTGTCTGGCAGGGTGTCACAGCTGGCAAGCAGCCATTAACGCTATTCTTGCAGAGTACGAGCTGCAGAAGTACACTGTGCAATCCTGTTAGCTTTTGACTTGTGTTGACTTCACTGTTGACAGCTCTAGCTGTGACTTTTTTTTTTAAAAAAGACAGAAATACCTAATTCAAACCAGAAGCCTTCCTGCTTTGAACGGCACAGGGCTCTGGTAGACATGAAAATACGTTGCCTGTGACTCATCTGTAGTTTCACATCGTTTGGCAATGTTAAAGCACATTAAAACTTCAACCTCCTAAACATGCTTAGAGTTGCTACAAGGCGTCCTCATTGTTTCTTCTGCCAGCACCAGCTGAGTAGGGCTCCATCAGCATTCTGCTACTAAGGGTGAGGGGAGGGTTTGATGATGGCCTGCTACACTTCTGCTAGTAGCCACCAGGAGCAGAAGACAGTTACCCTGGGGTAGCAGCTTACGCAGGATGACAAAGATGCCTCCCCCCACCCTCCCCGCTTTCTGAACACAAGGAAGTTGCCCTTGCTTAGCTTCAGCTATTTATTTTCCCCTTACTAAAATGAAAAGGATGACAATAATAAGAATTTGTTAAGAGTGCCATGGGTGGCTGTGAGGAGCGATAAACGCTTAAAGTATCTCTAAGCTGTTAAAGCATTTGCACACGTGGCTGCATCACTGGCTACCTGCTGAATTACAAACTCTGAAGAGCCCAACACCTCGGCAAGCTGCGAGCCTAAGCCTGCTCCTTCTCCCCTTTTCAGTCAGGGAGAGCAAGAGCTCTGCAACAGCAGGCATTAGAAAGGGACCTCTCAGTCTGAGCACCCAATCACTGCAATGTGAAGTAACTCTCTCTTGCTTCAAGCATGGGCTACAAAGAACCAAGGGCCAAATCCTTCAGCCACCTCTTTCCAAAGAGCAAGGCTGTAGCTGACCCTGACAGAGCTTTCTGAAACGATCCAAGGCTGTGAGGTGCTAGCCGCCACGAAAAGTCTTGGGAGCCTGACCTCACATCTGCAGTACAGCCATTGATGGGGCTGCCCGTTGTCCACACTCTGGGAGGTAGTTGTGACAATTCAGGCAGTAGATGACAGTCAAATGAAAACTGCTCAGGGCCCAGTAATGCCCTCATGGGAGAGCAGTTGAGCTGTTCTCAGGGAGGTTAGAAGCCACCTTGACATTACTAGAGCATCTCAAAGCTTGCCCACTGTGTGACATGCTGCAAAAAAACACCCTGGGATTTTGGTTACTAAAGGACACAGATGAACTACAAGTTTGAAGGTTTCACCACTCACTAAAATCAAGAGGAGACTACTGCCTGACTAATGATGCACAGGCACATGGAAAAACACTTAAAAATCTCAGCCACTTTAGAAGTGGCTCTGATTTGAGATCTGTGCTTTCCAACCATAAAATACTTCTACAGCAATGCAGCACAACAGACAACAATTGTTTTCAGCAGAATCCTTTTAAAATTGGCTTTAACTTCCCACCAGTGCACATACTACCCACCAAATAGAAACCGTGTCTCCTTTTCCCAGTGATCTTTCACTTGCAAGACATTTTGGGTAACAGCTTTCCTTTCCAAAAATCACCACTCTTTATCCATATGCATTTGCTACTGAAATGTTGGGGTTCTTCCAGGTAAAACATGCACAGCACACATGAAAGTTTAAATGCACCTGGGTAAGCGGCCCTGACTGAAGCACACGGCATTGTCATCATGACACATCCACATAAACCTTTGAATCAGCCACTTGCCGGGCCAGATGGCAATTCCTACCTCTGCCTGTACTCACACTAATTCACTGGATCACAACCACAACTTCCAGTTGCTAGCAAACAAGACAAGTCATACCTCAAGTTTACAATGCTGCTGGATCAATATATTTTATAAACAAGGATAGTGCAGCTGTAAAGCCTGCAATCTTTTAAGGGTGGGAAAACCACCGATCACTTGATGCTCACACAGTGCGTTCCCCTAGGACACACAGCTGTACTCACATCAACTTTACGACAACAGTAATACTTAGCTTTCCAGTAGCATCTTTCACGCAGAATCTCAGTATGCTTTATGAACACGACGGACCAGCCGCTCAGTGCGCCCCTGGGACCATTCACAGAGGCTAACTTCAGCTGGGGAAGCCAATTGTTGCAAGTGCTGCAGTCAGACTGAAGCCAAGTCAGGACTGTTGGAAGTCACTTCCTGTAGGAGCTGGTCTCTCCTACTGCACAGGGAGCCTTGGAAACATTGGTATCTGTCAACACCCATCCTTAGACTCCATATTTTAAACAGAGCTTGGGAGTACTTGGAAAAAACCAGCTCTCACCCTCTGAACTTGCATCAACATTTTAGGTAACGAGTGGTTATGGATTTACAGTATCTCAATAGTAGTGTAGAGAGTGTCATGGACTGGTCAGTAGGATAAAGTCCTAAAATACGCTCACCAAATAACAAGAAGGAAACACCTTAATTCCAAGAGAAACTGAGGTAGCCATCTTGACTCTCTGCCCCTTATTCTACAAGGTAACACTCCTCCCCAAGAAGCTTCTTACACTGCCAGACCAATTCACCAAGTTTTACTGATAGGTTTGAGGCAAAGCTTTTGTCTGTGCAAAACAGAGCAACTCTCTTTTGCACCCAGAGGGCACGTCTTCACTTCCCCTCCAACTCACAGCCCTGCAAAAGTGACAAATTCCTTTTGTGGTATTGTTACATTTAAATCAGAAGAACCAAACAGGGAGCCACTGCAACTGCCTTTAATCTTTCTTAGAGAAGGTTTAACTATCCAAGTTTCACACTTCTTTAGGTAAAGCAAAGCATTCACAGTGTTTAGAACTCTAATACTCAACTAAGGACACAAGGTTCTGCAGAATGCAAATCTTTTTGTTCCAGTGCAGAAGAGGGAACACCTACACCTGAAGGACTATGCCACTAGTGAGAACTCTCAGGCTCAGGACAGCAGTGAAAACACCTCATCTTGTCTTCCAGCAGATGAAAGCACAGTGAATGGCAAGTTTTGTAGGAAAAGACCCAGCCCTTTAAGCTCTTTAACAAATACACCTATCACTTTTGCCAGATAGCCTCATTTCTGAAGGGGCAAGGAGAAAGAAAGACTAAACACAAGTCATCTCTAAGCATGTTTCCTCATCTCTTCCAGCCTCTCAGGAGGCCAGGTCCTAGTGTTTGGTCCATTCCTACTGCCCTTCATTGTTTTCAGAAGGGATCAATGCGTGATGTGGATTAGTCTACACAGAGCACTGTCAGATGCACTGAGCATTTGCATTTCACTGGCATTTGGCATCTGCCGCCTGAGATAAGAGAAGTCCCCTAGCACTCTACCATAATCTACTCAAATGGTGCAACTAACCATTCGAGTTACATTTGCATCAAATGCCTAGGAGACAGGTGAAAATACAGTGCACAAGTGCCAAGAAAACATGAACGCCTAAGCCATACCACACCGTCACGACTGTTACATGCAGTCCTGATGGTCAGGATCTTCAGAAACAGAACAAGCACCCAGTTCTCTAAAGGCCTCTTCCAAGTATCTAGAGGAAGACAAGACAACCCCCTTATTTCAACTCACAGTCAAAGGGGAAACAAAAGCCAACCCATCTTTCTAATAATCAAATGCCTTTTTACATCTCTTTTTTCCTAACTTCAGTTCATCCAGAGTTTCCCCACCTGAAAACCATTTTGTAATTCACACAATATCAGCCTCTTAATTCTTATTCCTGGCAAGACCATTTCCCTCACTATCATGTAAATGAGCCTCCCTGGAGCTCTTAAGCATTATTATACATCATGGTAGTTGTATTACTTTCTCAGCATTATAAATGCAGTCCAGGACTCAAATACTGTTCACAGATGAACGGAGTATTAGTGCATCTACTGAAACTATGGCTGTTTAAGGTATAGAGCCTCCCCAGTTACGTTGCATTTACTTATGAAGTACCTTGAAAGAGAAAAGTGTAGGTCTACACCTATAATCACGTCCTTCAAAAGCCAATTAAGTGTGTCAATAAATGCCACACTAGTATACAACATTCCCCTCAATGAAGTAGTTTTACTCATAGCTGCTATTCTGCTATATGAACACACTGCTCTTTACTGTTGCTTAAAGAGCTTCAATCAAGATGTGGTTTCTAAAATCAAGCACTTGAATTCTGAGTCTTAAAGACCAAGAAAAAAAACCCTGAAGTTTTCCTCTGGAGTCTTTTGGTTAAATTATTTCTCATGCTTTACTTGATGCCTACAGCCAACTGAGACTAAACCTAGTGACTGTTGCCCATCTTCCATCAGAGTAAGATATTTGTAAGTAAAGCTACTAACACTGAGGAAAAAATTGTAACAAACTACAGAGCGTTCAACATTCCTAGCGCTTCGGCTTGCTGTACATTACAAGCTTTCTCAGCAGACTGGTTCTTGTCTCTGCAAGCATAAAGAAAAAGGACTATGTATTAGGACAAGGTTTCTACATAGTTGCAACTGCTCTCCAGTGTATACTTGCCCAGTAATTGCCCTATTAAATGATAACGTGGCAAGATAAACATCAAATCATTTGTACAATACCTCACCGGACCTCCAAGTGTTTAGAGTAGTAGAGACACAATTTTCTGGCCAGTCACCCACCCATCATGCATTTCAAAACCTTGAAGTAGCAGCAAGTTTTAGCATTCAGTCATTGTTCTACAGCTTGAGGCACAAAAACAAGACGCAACAGCTGTGTCCCAGAAAAGGCCACAACTCCTCAGCAAGAGCCACAGATCCAGCAAGCACTTCAACCATTTATTTGTGACAAAACCTCAATTCCCTCATTGCAACAAGGCAGTCCAAAGGAAAAGGCCATTCTATCAGCCAGTTCTCTGAAACTCTATAAAGACCCTTACAGATTTGTTGCAGATTCAGTCACACAAGGAGCAGAAAATTACATGCAGAATGCCTCTCAAGTTCTCTACAGGAGCAGGACTTCATTAAAAAAGCTCCATTAAAAGCTCTGCAAAACTGACTGATCTGTATTCAAACTGTAAACTGAAAAGCGAGGGCATAAGCTTATCACACACACAAATACATTGTTCAGCCAAGCACTTGGAAATTTCACAATCTGTAGCTTCTAAAAACAATGCAGGTAGCCTGGAAAGTTAGAACAACCCCACTGGTTCTGACTAGATTTACATGGCACACTCACCTCAGTACTTACAATCAGGATGCGAGAATTAAGAGGGAAAAGCAACGGCCACCAAACTCAGACTCCCAAGTTTAAGAAAAGGAGCTTGGTCATGCTGCCCACACTGGAGCAGACCAAGGCCAGAGCAGCTGTCTGAAAGCAAAGCTACATGAAGGGCAAGTTGCTTTTAAGTAAACAAAAAAAGGCCAGAGAACCAAACAAAAAAATCTGCCATACACAAAACATTTCATCTGTTGTTAGCCAGAAGTCCTCTTACAATTTTAGTCACCACTGCAACTTAATCGTTTTCTCACAAAAAGCCAGGTCCCTTCATTTTATTTCAACTGCCAGGACACACATTTACATCTAGTTTCATTTTTCTCAGTAGCACAGCCCTTAAAGAACAGCTATCCCAACTGTGAGCCTTAGCACAACCTAATCAGCCTGTTTCTTGACTAAAGGTACAGTTACAGTATTGACTGGAACAGTAACGAGCTCTTCAACGACCACCTTCCTGAGGAGCCCTTCCTGGTTTCACCGTGCATAGAGTAATTAACTACTGGGTAAGAGCACTCCTCACTGAGCTCTGGTTTGCCAGTGAATTAGGAATAAATACTTTCAGGTGATGCGTTGCATTAGCAACAGGACTTCCCTGTGTGCTTCCTTCGTCTCCATCAATTCCCTACATGTGTGCAACAAGGTAAAACTGAGGAGACCGAAAGGTTTCTTGGATATATTTACATACATTATAGCACGCCCTTTGCACCCAGCTGGTTAATACGAATTCACTGCTCACGAAAGCAAACCAAGCTGCAATAAAGCACCTCGTGCCCCAATTCTTACCCACAGACACCCATCCCCAGCATTTATCATACCTCATTCAATAGCGAGTGCTCTGGAGACCAAAGTAATCTCTTTCACAGTCACTCCTCTTGCAGCTCAGGACAGATGAAAAGCTGATCAAGAAGCTGTAAGATACTATTTTCGACAAACAGCCAAAGAAACCTCACACCCTGCAGAGACAGATGCAAAAAAGGGGGGACAAATCAGCACAGAATTCATTTATTTGCCAGAAAATGATCTCTCAGTTACACAAGGACTTGAATCTATTCAAGCCTGTTATTTTAATACACTTTTCAATTCCTTACAGCTCAAAGTGCACCTTCCAATTAAAGCAGTTTCTGCCTAATAAAAGTAGGCAGTATTTTGCAGATTTATATACATTAGCCTAATTATGTACAATAAGCAACTTCTCTTTAAGATGAAACTTGATTTTCCTTGCTGGCTAAAACTGCACAATGGTACTAGCTTTTTGTCCTACAAGCTGTATTGATTTTCCAGCTTGACATATGGCTTGACTAGCATATGTTAATTAAATGCAAGGTCCATTTTTGAGATGCCAGTTGCCTCTTCTCCAACAGGGTAACTGCTTACATTGCATAATGTTGTTACAGTCTGCATACAAGCTAGTTGCTTACCACAAATACCTGAGGCTTACTGAAGTATTAAGTTTCTGACACGTATACATTATTTAATTTAACGCATGTGTTGAAATCAGAACAAAAAAGGCTTTCAACTTTCACCAAATAAGCCTCAATTATAGCCTACACAGAGAGCAGGAAGAGTTACTGTCATGGCAAAACCTTTGATCTCAGTTCCAGGCCTATCTGTCTAATTATGTCTTTAGAGCACACACAGAAGATACACTTCATAAGCTATTTCACAAAGGGACTCCATGACCTCGTAACTTGAAGAACCAAAATAAACTGTCAACTTGCCAATTTTACTCCTCAACACAAGTGGAAGCTAAAGCCAGGCTTTAAACAGCCAAATTATTACATTCGCAGAATTGCAAGAATCAAGTTTTGAATGTCTACTGTCCCTAAGAATACTCAGAATATGCTTTTTTCACCACTCATATCCTGGCATTTACTAATTTTATTATTTTACCTCATGTCTGAGATAAGGTTAGTCACACTCCAGTTTCTAATCTTTGAAATTATCTTCTAAACAAGAGAGCAAATCACTTAGCTTCCTTAGTCTGAGGTGATTTCATCTTTTTGAACTTTTACTTTCTCCAAATCTTTGAACAGTGCTCTTATGCCTGCACTTAAGCTAATTATTTTCTAAATAAGAAAGCAAATCACTTAGCTTCCTTAGTCTGAGGTGATTTCATCTTTTTGAACTTTTACTTTCTCCAACTCCCTTCCCTGAATTTTGATATTAAACTTTATATCCAACAACGCTAGAAGTGAGAACATAAGAATTACATATTATAGTCCTTCAGAGTTACCCCCCCTCTCTTTACAGTGATACCAAGTTAGGATTTTTTTCCTCCTCAGCTGCACTGAGGTAGGGGAAAATCACCAATGAGGACAAGGAACATACCCTCTCTTTTATGTGATACAGCTAAGTCAGAAATAGATTATTTGTTTTCTTTCCTGGACAATTAAAGTCTCTCATCTTTCACACTTCTACCTGACTCCACATTAGTAATTCTCAATATCAACACCCAACCCCATAAATAACTTTATCAGCATCTGCACTTTTCCTCCCTCACATTAGGTTCCATTTACCTTGAGAAATATGCGTCCCCCCACCATCAGAACCACACCACCTACTAGACCCCATTGCCATGCAAAAGGGTCATTTCCCACTGGACTAAACACCCTCTGCTACATTTACACAGCAAAGCGAGCACACGCTGCCAGTTTTATAAACCCACACACAACCCCTTCGCTTTTCCACTTGCTCAGTTGATAACACACAATCCTAATCTGTCTTCAAACCACCAGTGCCTTCCTTATTTACAAAGGGGAGTCCCCATCTTGCATTTGAGAGGAAAAAATACCACGTGCATTAGAGACACCAACAAGCCAGAACAATAGAGACACAAGCACACACATAACAGCTAGAAATGAAGAGTTATCTTAAAGAAATGTTTGCCTACCTCAGCAATCTTGCCAACTCACCCTCCCTTTGTTCTCCTTTCTGGAAAAATAAAGCCAGCTGGACTGAATTTAAGCCCAGCCCATCACACCAGCACAGGTGCTCCTACCTAACCTCAATTACCAACTTTTATCCCCTCACTCTCACTGCCCAGAAACCCCCCAAATCAAAGGCAGAACTTAAAAAAAAAACCTAAACCAACAAAACCTTCAGAAAAAAAACAAATGCTAACAAAACAAGTTCCAAAACAGAAAAAGGAGAATTTCTTAACTGCATGTACAGATTCTGCTCTTTCCGTGAAGCACCTTGTTTGAAGTTTTCTCTCACCAGAAAGGTCTGCTGACCACCGGCCTCGGCTTAGCAAAATCGCTGTCTCCTGCGTGGGGGTTGTTCTCAGGGTCTGCGTGTCTTGGTGGCTGGGGTAGAAGCTACATATCCTCAGCAAGGGGATTGTGCTGCTTTTTAGCAAAGGTTAATGCTGTTATATCCATGTTTCTACTCTCAGTCTGTGTTAGGTGCCAGCAGTGCGTTTTAACCCCTTACATTTTCTTAGAGGTTATGTAAAAGACTTTGCCTTAGCAGTATTAATTGCACTGGCTCTGCGTACCCATGCTATGTACTTTACAGGCCTGGAATGGATGTTTGTCTTCTTAGTGCCTGTGGCCCAATGCAGTCTCCACTTTAAACGGGTTCCTTCCACAGGAGGAACCTGTTTAACAATTGTATATGAAATAGATGAAGTGTAAATGAAAAAGCTTTTTGTGGGGGATGAAAAGCTGGCCATGAGCCGGCCGTGTGCGCTAGCAGCCCAGAAAGCCAACCCCAACCTGGGCTTTATCCAGAGCAGTGTGGCCAGCAGGTGGAGGGAGGGGATTCTCCCCCTCTAATCTGCTCTGGTGAGACCCCACCTGGAGTGCTGCGTCCAGCTGTGGAGCCTCAACATCAGAAGGATATAGACTGGTTGGAGTGAGTCCTTATTAGGGAGACCTTATTGCACCTTCCAGTACCTGAAGGGGACTACAAGGAAGCTGGGGGGGGGGGAACGACAACTTTTTACAAGGGCCTGTAGTGACAGAACAAGGGGTAACGGGTATAAATTGAAAGTGGGGAGGTTTAGATTGGATATCAGGAAGAAGTTCTTCTCAGAGAGGGTGGGGAGGCACTGGAACAGGTTGCCCAGAGAAGCTGTGGATACTCCATCCCTGGAAGTGTCCAAGGCCAGGCTGGATGAGGCTTGGAACAACCTGGTCTAGTGGAAGGTGTCCCTGCCCATGGCAGGGGGGTTGGAACTAGATGATCTTTAAGGTCCCTTCCAACCCAAACCATTCTATGATCCTATGATTCTAAACCAAAGGATACACCTCTCTGTGCACTATTTAAAAGATGAGAAACAATGGGATTAGGCATCAAATGTATGCCTGATGCTTTAAAAGGTGTCTTGTGCATCTATGGTTCCTTGAGTTGGGGATGCTTTCGGTTAAATATCTCAAAAAACATAGGGAAGAGGAATTTCTTCAATAATTTCAAAGGTGTACCTGGGCGTGTTTTCAGTGAACAGCCAGTACAGCTGCCCCTGTAGCAGGAGACTTCAATCGTTCATGTAGAAATGCTTCAGTCAAGTCGCTGCAGCATCTGAGCCGCGCACTGGATGCCCTGTGCTGTGCAAAAGCAGTGCTAAGCCCTACGGGGACTGGCTTTGTCTTTTCAGCTGAACCCTTCGTGAGCCAAGCCTGGAGTTGGATCTGATAGATGTGATGTTGAAGGGTTGAAGATTGCAGCTAAGCAGAAAGAAGCACTTTCTTAGGTGAGATGGAAAGGCAAGCTTAAAGTGTGAGTTAGAATTCCTGTTTAGTTGGGTTTGTAAGCTCTGTGACTATAATCTCCCCTTGCTTCCATACAATTCTAGGCACGCTTACTGACCTAAAATTTGGGGATTTTCTCTGCTATGGTGATGAGGACTCTCTTAAATTTTGTGTTTCCTTTTGAAGTTTGATTCATTTCTACCAGTCCTTTTTTCCAAAATCGAATGATAGTTCTGTCATTATTTCTTCTAAGCCAGCTTTCACTTGGCTTGCTAGAAAAGGGAAAAGGCATGGTCCAGAGACTTTTACGGCTTTGTTCTTGCAATTACTCTTGTGTTGAGCTAACTGGGAGGCTTTGTGTTTCAGGGTTCTTCCTCCCTGTCCCTTCTAGCTGACTGTTGCTGTAGAGTCTCCCTGTTAGCCGCAGGAGATGTCACCAATCCATTCTCGATTAGTTTTCACCTCTCTTTTTCCAGACTCAATTTTAATGACTCGGGTAGTTCCAGATGAGGTGAGCGAAGCCTCAGACAAATGTGACAACAACTGAAAGTACAAGATAGCTGTGCTGCCCTCAGGAGGCCATTCTCTGTGCAGGTACCACCTCTTTAGTACCTGCTCGCTACTTGTGCCTACCTCCGGCTGTACTGAAATACTGTCTGCAGCAGAGTCAGCTGGCTGTTTCCCCTCTTCCCTCAACATCAGTGTTGCACCTTTCCAATCCCTTGACTGCTGGTTGTCGTCACCCTCTCTGTTCCACACGTAAGTCTTCGTTTTTGCCCTTCTCGCCGCTGCCACCTCTGCACAATCCAATCGCGTACTCCGTCTGCAACCCTTCTTTTATCAACAAGAATACCGTGGTTGCTTTCCACCGAAGGCAGCTGAACTGCTGGGTTTGCCTCTGTTTTTAAAAGCATGGCTGATGATTTAATTGTACTAAAAAAACCCTCTACTGATGGAATTCTGGCCTGGCTTTAGTAGACAGATAAACTTACTCTTGATTTAAAACTGTCCACTTAGCTTATTTTGTTAACTTCAAGTCTTTTTTGATTCTGTGGAAGTGCAGCCCGACCTCAACACCTTTCTTAGCATAAACACACTTTCTACTGACAGAAAAACTTTGGTATCTTGCATGTTTCCACCTATACGACAGCACTTTTTTCTGTGCAGTGAATGACTGACTTGAAAAGCATGGAATGAACTTCCCCCATCCCTGCTGACAGCACTGACAGGACTTGCCACTTTCTCAGCCCCCTTCCATGAAGCTGTCACTTCCAGGTATGTTGAATCCAAAGCTGCATGTACACTGTGGTGCATATTCACAGTCCTGATTAATTCCTAAATACTCCTGCATGTTCCCTGCTGCTCTTCATACGGAGAAGCTGTTACTGCAGTATCCATTTAGTTACATCAGGGGATCACAGTATTTGTAGAGATTTGCTTCTTTCTTTTACATTCAACAGCATAATTCAGTTTGCTATTTTGCTCTATAAAGCTTACTGTAGCCATCAATCATTTATGAATTGCTGTGCATTTTGTATAGTAACTCAATGCTAATAGTTGTAGACAGGGAAAAGCAAAATGATGCCAACCATCAGCAGCTGCAGTTTATATAATCCCCTATCAGATCAGCGGCTACCTGAGAAAATGCTTATATTGCTGGAAGTGTTATTTGCCCATATAAAGGTAATCTGTGTTGGATGTGCACTTGTTCTCCAGAGAACTTAGCGCAGTTTTTATAAGTCAACTGCTACCCTGATTTTGGTGTAAATCATCTGTATAATCTCTTGTACTTCAGCAAGTTCTGACACTTGGGTAAAAGTGAGAAAGTGCTGGTAGCTCTGACCTGAAATAAATGGCAAGGCCTCAAAGTGAATTTCATGGGATCAAGGAATTCAGCTAGAGTCCTAAACCCAGTTACATTTTAAAATCTAATAGTAGGATGTTGTGGGGTTGGTGTTAGATGTGTTACTGGTGCTGGAGCACAGAGTGCATTTACGTTTATCAAGGGGATTTTAGGATTCCTCTTTATTTTTATTATGATCTGAAATTGGAATACAACGTTTCAGTGAAAGACAATTTCACAACAGTCCAGGAAGAGAATGCTGATCCAGTCAGAGACAGAATCATAGAACCATAGAATGGTTTGCGTTGGAAGGGACCTTAAAGATCACCCAGTTCCAACCCCCTGCCATGGGCAGGGACACCTTCCACTAGACCAGGTTGCTCCAAGCCTCATCCAGCCTGGCCTTGGACACTTCCAGGGATGGGGCATCCACAGCTTCTCTGGGCAACCTGTTCCACTGCTTCACCACCCTCTCCGTGAAGAACTTCTTCCTGATATCTAATCTAAACCTCCCATCAGGAGACGTTTGGTCACAGCACAGCTATTTTGGGAGGCTCACAGAAAAGGTGGTGGGTGGCACAGTGCACCGTACTGATCAGACACAGGAAAAGCAACAGCCTTGTTTTGTCTGCCTGCGACTGACCAGCTGTTGAATTTTCACTCATTTTAACCCTGGCCTAGAGACTGAGATGCTTAACTTCACACACTGAGTAACCAACCCCGTAACATGGGCTGTTTGGAACATTTTAAACACCTTTTCACAGCTCCTGAACTTTCTGCTCTGAGAGCTGGTACATTATGTTCTCTGCTGACTATGTACTCTAGCTCTGTCACTCAGAAAGCCACCAAGTTCTTCTACTGAGCAATACAAGAATATAGCATTTAGAGCCATTGATTTTTCTTTTAGTTCTGACTTGGAATGCTTAAGCAAAGGATAATAAAGTTAACAATATGAAAGGTATGGCAGCTTGGTTGTGAAAACATTGGCTGTAGAACCCAGTACCACTGTGAACAGATACATTTGCTTTGAGTAGCCTGTTCTTTAGACCAGTTTTTCAAGACTAGCGTGCAGGTTTAGCAACCTGGCTAGTTGAATGTGTTGGAGAGAGGGGACAATACTAGGAAAGCTGCTGGTCTCTTCAGCTTGTTAGAAGCTGCCTAATTAGCCACTGATTCATATCACCATTAGCATTACATGATAGGCCTCAATGTATTTTAGAGTTCTTGAGGGTGCAGTTGCTGCAGCAGCTGTGTGACAAACCACATTTAAGGGTGTACCACTTAGTTTCGTGCTCGCTAAGCATAATGTGTGACACATCTCAGTAGAACTGCTATTTACCATGAAGGTGAAGATGCTTCCCTACTCATTCTAAGTGAGGAAAATTGAGCTTTCTGAATTATAATCATCACAGGAGAAAGAAGGCACAGGTTGATTTGTTGGCAATATTAGGACTTTTATCAGCTTTTTCATTGGGTTAATTAAAAGTGACGGCTGTTTAGAGATTTTAAATGGCTTGGAATCAAGGTACATCAATTTGAAATCAAGCAATGTAAATGCATTTGCTGTAGTTACCTTAAAATGTCATGCTGCTGTAGTTGCAAATTGACAGTTAACAGAGGAACAGCAATCCTTGGAGAGGCAGGAGTCTGATCCAGAAAAGCAGGATGCATTGGAAAGGGTAGTTCATGCTCCTGTCCTGGTCTTAGCCATGGTATGCAGAGTCTCACTCTCCAGCCCAGAAATGAGTGGTAAGATAGCAGGAGGGATTCCAGCCTCATCACAAAAACCAGCGCTCACATTGCCTTGTCTTTGAAAGTCAGGAATTCATCTAGCTTTCTTGTTAGTCTGGAAAGAAAGAAAAAAAAAAAGCGCATCTTTTCACCCCAAATCCAGAAATGTACACAATTATTACACGTCACATCTTCATCAGCATCCTACTCCCAGTTTGAGGCTTGTCATCCTAAACTGACCTGTCTTTCTACAGACTACTTAAGCTGCCATCTAATTGATGGAGAAAACTCCTTTACGGCCCCTCTGGCTGCGCTATGTGTACAAGTGACACTTGACAGCTGCTAAGTGGAGTTGAGTCTAAAATTTGGGACTAGACCATTATCTGACATAGTACCATTGCCAACTTCTGACTCCGTGCCCTTTTAACAGTGCGTTACCTCAGAAGCCTCTCTGTCCCAGTGGAAGTACCTCTTAATTAAATTTAGGTCACAGCACGCTGACCACACTGGTAGTGGAGCTGCTTAGTTGTGGCAACATCTACACAGACAGTTTAACCTCTTCTCAACCCCCAAACCGGCTTTAATGTGTTTTTAATCCAACTGTGAGATTTTGCCTTGCTGAAAGCTTGAGTTTTGCCCCTCCAGGAGTGTTAGGGCCAGAGTTCAAGCTGGAGTGCTGGTGTCTGTAAGCATGAGGATGTTAAGGAGCCGAGCAGAAGTTTTGGTCAGGATGTATCATTTACCATCCTGCGTGCACATGGAAGTTGGCCTGGGATGCCGACCTATATAAAGGGATCATTTTCTAAACTAACAGCCTGCTGCAATCTACTGCGTGATTACAGATGCAGTTTTAGTGGGTTGGGAAACTAAAAGCAAACTGAAGAGCTATAGATAAATTAATCCATATAACCATTCACACTCTATGCAAGAAATCATATCCAAACTGAGCTCTGTAGCACAGAGGAGTCTATTTTTAAGCCTGCCTTGGTATCATGAAATGCTCTAGTGAATGAACAAATGCTGCTGGACTGCCATCAGCGTTGTAGAGAAAGGAGTGTAATTAGGAAGAAACAAATAAATACTAAAAAAGCCTAACTGCTTTTAACAGTTCCTTTATTGTCAGCAGTAGCATGTATACTCCCTAACAGATTTAGAAACTGCAGTGGTAGGTGGTGATTTGTACCGCTGCCAACATTATTCACTTACATTAGGATGATCTTGATAGGTGTTTGCGATTGTTCTCCAGAGACAGTTTCTCTAACCATTACGAGACTATCCCAGTTGTATTAAATGAGTCGGTTATGTGCAATATAATTATTAGCATGTTACCACATCTCAGGCATCAGATTTTTATGTTGTTCACTATGCCCCATTGTATTAAACGTCCGCGCTGCTGCTTATGTTTTCCCAGGGTGCCTTCTCTCCAACACACTGCTGCAAGGTAATAGCTTCTTTACCAGATTGAGACCTGCTCTTTGCAGCTTTAGACTTGCGAACAAAAGGCACTTCTGACAGTGATGCTTCTGTTTCTATTGCAGGCCATCCAGTGGGGAAGGCTGGAGCTTTTTCTGCCTCAGATCGCTGCAGTCAGAAGACAACGGGTGTCCTCTATCAGTCTCTCCAGTGCCTGACTTGCCATGCCTGCCTTTTGGGAAATCGTGTAAATACTGGAAGTGTCTTAAAATCTGAAGATACAGCTGAATTAAAAATAAATACTTTATGTGCAATATTTCCAGACCATCAGTGAAGTTCCTCAATGCATCAAGCCCTGTGCTACTGAGAATTGCTTATTGGCTCTTAGGTATTCTACAGCTTTTGCAGCTTTAATGTATGTGCAGTTGTAGGAAGACCATGGTTAGATTCAGTGTTGGAAAACCAATGCAGGCCCTGAAGAAGCCTGAGCTGACACTCTCCTTTGGGTGTTTTCAACCTCAGACTCCAATTACAACACAGTAATTTTCTTCTGTGATGCTGTAACTAGACCTAAGGAAGGAGTCCCATTGGATAATGGATGGGGCGCAGGGGGGAATACCCATCTAGAAGCTGAGTGTAATGCAGCTCTCCTGCAATTACTGTGGTATCTTTGCAGTGACTGAACAACAAAGTCCTTGATAATAACTGTAATAAGGTGAAAAGAGGTCTTGCTCTCTAATTGAGGTTGTCAAACTGACACTTTGATATTCTAACTTGAAAAAAGAGATGTTTGCAATGTGGATTCTTCAAAGCGTTTTGAACCAGCAGCTTTTTAAAAATACCTTTTCATTTCCTGTGCTGCTAAGTTGTCTCATAGCTGTTTCATCTGTTTGCTACTCCTGTTTATGCTCAGTCCAGTACATACTTAAGTGGGGGATGTGCTTCAAGGTTTCTGGAGGAAAACATCTATTTCAGCCAATTGTCATTGTTCTACAGAGACAGTTATGTCTGCTTCCTCGTTCCTCCAGTCTGTCTGGGCTTCCAAGGTTTCTTAGTTCTTGAAACAGTCTTAAGTGAGCTAGCTTGGCTTACCTGTTTGCAAAATACCTTGAGACTTGAATAGAGTGGGCACATACATGTAAAAATACTTTTCAGTAGCATTAAGTGATCCTGCATGTGCTACAAGAGAGAATGGCGTGATGGAAATAATGTTCAGGAACACATGGAGTGGGCCGAGATTTGGGCATGGGGTTTGCAGCTTGCCTGGATGTGTGCTAAAACAAGGGAAGTGTGTAACGGCTCTGCTTCAGCCGATGACATGGTGGAGCTGTTCTATTTGACAGACATGGTGTATATTCCTGGGCCATCTGCTAGTAAAGCAACAAAGGGAAAACATAATGCCAGTGAAATACTGCTGTAATTAAGCACCTGCCAAAATACAGTCAAAGCACGTTGTCAAAGCAGTTTTGATGTGTGGGAGTTGGTGAGTTCTCGTGCTGTTACTTACCCCACAGTGGGAAAGCCCATGTTCCATTTGCAAATACCTGCACTATCCAGCCTCGTGTAACAGAACATTAACTTTTATACAAAGTAAATTATCTTCACTATTAAATTGGGGGTCTCGGCACTATGGTTCTAAGTCTCTGGGCATGAAAGTGAGGATTTCGCTGATCATCTGGATGCTTCAGACATCCCTTGGGGAATCTGTGCAAACAGATTTCCTTTACAAACCTAGAAAACAGCTTGCTTGCTCTTCCCTCATCTTTCCCTCTCCAGATCAGCATCTTGTGTCGCAGTACAAATGACTGTTTGACCAGCTCTTCTGCCCTTCCACCTTTCCCAAAGGAACCAGAGAGCTGCTGTTTCAGAAGTGGCTCAGTACGTGGATGTTAATGACGTTCTGTTTGTCTGTGGGTGAGAAATAATCCTTGATCTACTCGACAGAAGCGGCTTTGCTTCAGCTGAGACCCATCTCTCCTATGTTAAGTGCACTAACGATATTTTTATAGTTGATGCAAGATCTGGGCATGTCGCGGCTGCGATACTGAAAGTGTGGAGAACAAATGCAGTATGAGGAAGATTTCTGCTGTTCTCTGAGAAATCAAGCATTTGTAAGGCTGTTTTACTGGTCACTGCACTAAGAAATGTGTGAACCTGAAGCTACATTCAATTCAAAGCAGTCGTGAAGCTGAGCTTGTGACAGAGGCCGAAAAGGGGACACAAAGAAATGTGCAAAGGCAAGAGCCTTGGCAGTGGTGCTCCTGCCTGAGGACGAGAGTGACCAAGGTGTGCTGCAGGACTAAATCTTGGAAGCAGTCCAGCGTGATCAGTGCGCCTTGAACCTTGACTTGATGTAGGAGCATAAAACTTGGCAGGCCATCATTAAACGTAATGTGTCCCATGTGCTGTAGAAGTGGTTGGAGTAGATGTATATCTGTAAAATTCCAGCAGTCAACAATGAAACAGCATGGTTGTAATAAAACTGTAACTGTGCCTACCTCAATTCTCCTGTATTGTCTCTCTCCCAGCTTCCATGTGCAGCTGTAGGACATGATTATTTCAAAGCTGCTAAATATGTACCCATGTTTTGTCATAAATATGCTTGGATGTTTTTCTCCCACATACAATGTGTGTGTCTCATGGATGCTTCTGTTTACAAACTGAATTCATCTGCCCTCAGTTCCAGGTGGTTCACGACTTCAGTGCTTCCACCTCTGTTGCCATTACTGAGACGAGGTTTCATTTCTTTTGACAGTAAAGCGTTATTTAGCTTTCCCGCTACGCCAGTCTTCCACATGTGCCTGTCATGGCCATATCCTAGTCTCTTCTGGCTAAATCCAAGCTGTACGCTCTCTCCCTGAAGGCAAGGAAGTCTGTTTGTGTATCAGTGCAAATGCAGTGTCTCTTTCCCAAAGGATGAGGTTGGTTTTTTCCCAATCCTGTAACAGAAAAGCTGCCTCATACTGGTGTTTTTTTATTTATACAACATAATTGCATCGCTATTCAATTTTAACTGCAACTGACGTTAAAACAGTATTACGTACAAGTCTTTTGGTTCCTTTTTCTATGTACTTAGATATGCAGACTGTAGCTATATCAAACATGCAGCTTGCGCCGTAGCTGGCAAGTGTCACGTGGGTCAAGATGTAAGCTGTCACCCACATGTGCTCTGATCAGTGGTTTTATCTGCAAGGAGGTTGATGTTACCCTGCTAAAAATCCAGAAGGCAGGGAAAGGCAAGGTGGAGGGGAAACAGGCTTAAAATAGGCCACTGTTTGTTCTCTCTGGGTTTAATAAAATGGTTTGCTGCTCATCCAACTGCTGAATGCCTTTCTGTCTCCTGACTGGGCCTGATAAGGTGGGTTTCACTGAATTTGGCCCGAACTAGGCATATAGGTGATAAAAGCAATGAGAAGATTATTGAAGGTAGATTAAGGACTTCTTTATAGGCTGTGAAAACTGTTGAAAGAGCTAGAAGCTGTCAAATCTTATGAAGAAATAGAAATATCTTCTTGTCTCATATTTACCTCCCATTAGAAAAGGCCATCTACCTATCATATCCCTCCCCTGCAAGACTGAGGGGATTTCTGCCCATGCGGAAGAAATCCATGACCATTTAGGAGCTGGTCAGGCAAAGCTGGAAAAGACAGAGGTTGCCCTGAGAGACAGGGGGAAAGAAAGGATCAACCTACTTTGCAGAGCCTGGGCAGGTTCAATCTCAGGGTGTTTATGCTCTTCACTAAGTGAAAGAACTATGAAAAAGCAAAAATGTGTGCGAGGAAGTGTTACATAAAAGCCTCGAGGGTGCCCTCTCCTCACTTAGCAAGACGTGTAATTCAGGTAACATCTCCTAGGATGTGACTAACGCCGAAGACACAGATTTGGTATTTGTTTCTTGGCTGGTGATAGATACAGGCAACGGAGGGAAAATTCCACATAGACCGAAAATGTGGCCACAACCCTGATTTCAAACTTTCAGAGCGCTGAGGTGAAGAGAAGCCCTCAAACAATTTGTACGTGTCTGCAGTCACAACTGGGGGAATCACAGAATGCGGGGGCCTATTTAGGAAATACAAACATCCAGAAGTAAAAATGTATTTATTCTTCCTGCAACAGCTGCTGGGTCTTGAGGATAACGAGGACTGCCACTGCTCTTGTGTCTGTATTTGTTACTCAAGAGACAGGCCTTCCATTCCATATATGCATCAGCCTTGTACTAGCATTTCAGAGCCCACCAAGGCTCCGTAAGTCACTTCCTCTGCAGACAGAGCTCCAAACTGCCCGACACTGCCCGCCCCGTGAAAACCACTCTCTGGCACGTGCCTCTGCCTACCTTTACGACAGCGTGTCGTTAGAGTAGGCCGCGAGTGATCGCTCGTTTGCAATAAACAGAAGCTGCGTTTTATTTTCACTTTGCCCTCTGATAAAAAGCAACACAAAATGGCCAATAAAACACCTTCAGCTGTAAAATAAAGGATGTAACCGTAACAGCTGTTCCCAGAAGGGAATGAGAATGGGAAGGAACTAAGGATCTAGGGAGTTGATGCTGGAGGAGCTGGGGGAAGTGGTTTTGTGTGCCACCTCAGCACTATTTAAGTTGAGCTTGAGGTCAAGAGGGTACTTGGGAGGATTTTCTTGTGTTCTGTTGCTTTTAGTCATTGTAGGCTGGTAAGTAACCATTTAAATCTAAGCTCTTTAACCCAGCTTCCTAGTTTTCAGTAAGTTAATCATGGTGTTGTGCTGTTAGGCCAAGTGTATTGGAGAAATGTGTAAATTTGAAGAGGATGGGATCATCCTCTGTAGTTTTTAGCTCACTTTAGGTACCAAAAGTGTAGTATGTGATTTTTTTTTTTTAAATGTTGGAAATGTTATTGAATCATGATGTTCCTTCCAATGAAAGTACATTCATGGTTTTAGTTCTCCATTAGGTATTTAGAGGGTGTAATTAAGTGTTGAGAGGGCTATGTGGTCTGTGTTCTCTTGTCTTCTTTGCAAGAGAAGTGCAAGTAGAGAAAGTTGGAAGAAACCACCTGAGTATTGGGAATGCTAGTTCTTAAAGTGTTCCATTGTGACTCAATAGGAAGGCAGAAATAAGCTTGGCCTTCAGAAACGCTTTGGATCTTAAGGACACTTTGCTTAACTTAATGCCTTGAGCTTTTTATGTTTCTAACTGTCTTCATAAAGATGAAGCTGTGCTCTTGGCAGAGAGGCTGGATGCCTGCTTTTAAGCTGGAAGATGTGGTGCTCCGAACACTGGGGCCTTGGTGCCTGACATAATGAACGGATTATGGTGTGTCTGTTGTCTTGATTAAGCCCATAGTCTGAGACTGACTTCTTCCTGTACCAGCCTTGGAAAAAAAACAAGCCTCTGTGGCTTCAACTAGACTAAAAGACTCTTGTCTGTGGAGAAAAACTGGGGGCAGTTGAAGTCTTCTATCCTAAGTAACAAAGACTCTTTGCTAGGTAGGTATTATTGTCTTGTAGGGGTTCCAGCTGAAAGTATAAACTCAACTTGCCCTTCAAGTTGAAGGAGCTGCCCTTGTAAACATGCTGCACCTGAATGTGGCAGAATTAACACCAGCTACTCCTTGGTGTTGATGGCCACCATACCAATTAATGCTGGGTGACTCCCTGATTAAGTGTGGAGGTCAGAACTTCGAACTGCCTTAGCACTGCAGACCTCTTACCATTAAGGCGGTTGATCACACAGCAGTGCTTTTGTCACTTCTACCTTAACAACACTCAGCAAAGGTGTGGTAAGAAGATCTTTTCTGGTGTAAGAAACAGAGTTCAACCTCTGATGTAAGGAGTGGCCTGTCCTTTTGTGCAGGACCCTCTGCAGTCTGTCTGCAAGTGGACAGACCTTTGTAGGAGCTCAGGCAATAAATCCCTGGTGCACAAATACTGCTGTGAGACAGTTATGATACACAGTTGTTTGTTCTTGCAGGTACTGTTGAGTGACATCATGGGGAGTGACTTCAGCAAGCAGATCTGCTGTCTGACTTGTGGGAGATGTAACAAACAGGACATGGAGGGAGCAAACGAAGATAGCAGTGAGACCAAGCCGATTTTGCAGACCTTGAGGGAAACATCGTCATGCGCTGATCCACAGCCTTCCACACCAGCCCTGGAAGTCTCTAAACAAGGCTCTGAAGAGGTGCAGTCACCGAGCCAGGACCAACAGTCATCAGCTGATGCTGCAGAGAAAAACATGGAGACCTCCTCTGCTGCAGATCCCATGGGAATGACTGAGGGGTGGGAGGCAGCCTGCAGCTCCACAGACATCTTGGTGGCCCCTGCAGATGGGGAGACCAAAGGGGAAGTTGAAAGCTTAACCCAGTTAGACAACCAGCAAGAAAGAGAGAAAGTGGGTAATGCAGATGAGGAACAGGTTTTATGCTCTTTTGCTTGCGAGGCCTGGCCTGTTACACACGCAGCTGAGGAAGCTGAGCTTGCTGCAGACAAAGAGCAGCCTGATGAACAGGCAGGGGCTGGCGTTGAGGATAGACTGTGTTCTGGAATAACTCTCCAAGAAAGAAATCTTTTCAACTTTATAGATATCACAAGCGAAGCTGCAGCTGGCCAAGGCTGTGAGATCCAGCCTCCAGCAGAGACTGGAGAGAGCATCGTAGGAAGGAACTTGCCACTATGTGCTGTGCAGGTGGCAGAGGAGATGGAGACCTTCCTTTCTGCTGAGCATGAGCAGGAGATGGACAGGGCTAAGCTTGCTGAACTAAGTCCTCAATCCACTATGAGGGCTGAGCTTACATCTCTAGTAGAGACAGCAGTTCTGCTGACAGTGCAGGCCATGAAGAAGGCTAGAGAGACTGAGAATCCTTCAGAAGCCATAGCAAATGGTATGGCTGAGATGTACAGAGACTCCCAAGGAGTAGAGTATCCAGAAAGGAAATCTCTAGAGCCAGCAAACCAGCTGCTTGACTTCCTGGGGAAAGAGACTCAGTCTAGTGTGCCAACTGCACAGGAGATGGAGACCCTATGCTGTGCAGAGCCTGCAGAACTGAGCAAGGGTTTATGCCAGTCAAGCAATGAAGGTAGAGTCCTTGGTGAACTGCAAGGTGAGGAGAGCAGGGAATGCACTGCAGAAGCTACAGCAGGTGAGGCAGAGCCACAGCACAGGACCATGCAACAAATAACAGAGCTTCCAGAAGAACCAGTACCTTGTGTTCAGGTGCCCGTACAGCCAGAAGCTGAGTGCCTGGATGTGGCACCCTCACTGTCTGAAGTGCTTGGGAGTAGTGGTGAAACAGAGGCTGAAAATGTTGAAGCTTGAGAGACCTGAGGATGAAATAGCTTAATCTCAAATATCAGGTTCAGTGGCAAGGATGATGTACCTGCCTTTAGGAATTTCAGCCATAAGAAGTAATTAACTCAAGCTGTTGAGCTCAGAACTCTGCAAAATGTGTCCTGGAGTTCAGAGGGCAGTCTTGCTAAACAGATATATGAAGTAAGCAGTAGACCTTTCCAGATATTCTCCTGAATTATAGCTTAGTTGTAGTTCTGTTTCTTACTATTTTCAGTAGCTGTAGTTCAGGAGATTGTGCATTACTGGAAGAAGACTTACTGACTTAAACTGTGATTTCACTGAAGTAATGTTGGGCACTGATGTGAAGTTTCACCTCTTCATCTTGAGGAGTCTGGGAAGAGAGTAGACAAACGCTTCTCTAATCTGGCTCAGTCAGATGTTTTCTGTGAGGCTAGCAGCCACTTCCCTTGCTACCTCAAAATAATCAAATATTTGAACTACCTCTCTGCATACTTCTCTTGTACTCCCTGGTTTATTGTCAATATTGAACAAATGTTTTCACAGGAAGGTGATGAGATGCATATTCTGGTTTGTTCTTTATATCTTGTAATATTGGAAATGTTTGTGTGATCTGTACTGCTTATGCAGAAGTTAAAGAAAAATGTAGTCTTGATCAGAATACATTGTCGGTGTATTGCAGCTTAAATCTACTGACTTTTAATGTTCCTAACTTTACCCTACCAATAAAATATTTTAAGATCACAGCAAAAACCCATGTGGTATCTGAGTGTTAATGAGAGTGGATAATATGACTGAACCTACTCTGTGCTACTCTCTATACACTTCAAAGGAGAAATGGTAACAGACTCCTTAAAAGCCCTTCTAAAACTCTGTGACTGTAGAGAGTGAAGTGCCCTGATGTGTATGTGGGAGGGCAGTAGGATAGCACATGGGAGTTCTTCTAGGCATTATAGTGTGTTTGAGGAACAGGACTTCAAACAATGCTGGGGAAGAAAACTAAAAGAAAGTATCGTGCTGGTGACTCTTCATTTGTTTTGCTTGCCCAGAACTGAAAGTTGAGGAGGTGACAGTTAAGTGTGTCAAGTGATGGTGGGGATGAAATGTAATGCTTTGAGGAAATTGCTCTGGTAAAGGGATAGGCTACTTTCAAAAAAAAAAAAAACCCACTGACTTTTGTCCTTCCAATTGTATTTAGGCTGAAAAAACATTCTCTGTGTAAGTCTTCCTTCACTTACAAGTCTATAAGCTGCAAAGTAAGAGGTGCCTGTAATAATTTCTGTTCCTTAAATGGCTTCTCTAAGCTAGTAAACCATGTTTGTTGTTCTGGTAGGTGGTCTCTACAGTGATACTAAACAGTAGGCTGCTTGGGCCTCAAAGGCAGGCAGCTATTAGATAAATACACTTCTACAAAGCTTACTGAAGACTCGTCTTTTTAAACTTGCTTTTCTCTACTTGATTTGTTCTGCCAGAAGTCACACAGTCCTCATAGTTAACACCTGGGTCTAAGGGCTGCCTGGCAGGGAGCTGGGTGAGTTAAATGCTCTTCTTTCTTCCCAACCTCCCCCAGAAACAAAACTTCACTGCAGGCAAGAGGCTGGAGTAAGAAAGCCTGAGAGAAATCAGACTTGATCTCACTTATGCTTGTGGACTGCTAAGTTAGTGCTGTTAAGCGGCGTTATAAGAAGTAACAGTGCTACAGAAAACACTGCTTAACCATTTGAAGTCTCAGGCATGTGGTTCCTTAGTCTGGAAAGAAAGGGAAGGCAGAAACTCTACCATAGAGCTCGTGCTATGTACCATCTGGAAAAGCCAAGCGTTACCATCCAGCCATGCTGCGGAGCTCAGTGTTGGGAATTTCTTCTCATTCTCTGAAGAGGACATCTTTCAAACACAGCTTGTCATTCTCTTGTAACATCAGCTGTGTGATGAATGAGAGCAGCCCCTGGGCAGACCATCCAATGTATCTAGGTGTCACACTAAATACAGTGGAAGGCCCTGCCGTGTGCATTAGAAAGAAGAGACAGTTCTAGCAAGAGGGAGCATCTTGAACTCCGTGCAATAAAAAAAACCGAAACGCAAAGACTGGTGTCCTGAACGGACTACAGTGTGCTCCTTACAAGCAATGATGCCATCTAAAAGGCTTTGTAATAGTCCTGTTGTACAGCATTCAATCACACAACACAATTCTGAGCTGCCATCTGAGCCAAGCTCTTAATAAAGCCTATGATTTTTTTTTTGTGAAAAAATGAAGTGTATGGTTTTTTTAGAACTGCCCTTCTAAATACATCAATGTAGCAGAGATCAGAAAAGGCTTTTGGAACAAATACTAAAACTAGTCAAGGGAGAAGATGTGATTGCTCTGACAGTAAGGTTTTCCTTCCTTCACTTCTGTGCATTATGTTGTCATCTTTTGCAATGTCTCACGTCCAAGAGATTTTCTGGGTTGTTTCGAACGTGTGTGAGCTGGACTTTGGTTTTAGAATGTCTCTGTTTTTCACAATGACACAAGGGTAAGAAATTTTCTACTTTGATTCTCAGAAATATTCCACCCATCTAGCGATAAGCTGATGGCTAACCATCTCCCCATTGCACAGAATACTGAAATAAGTATCTACAGCATTTGCAGTAGTAATTTTGTTCTCAGTTATCATCAGCACATTAACTCCTGTCCTTGTAACATTTTCAATACAAAGGTGTACACTTTTAACATAGGTAGGGTCTCAAAAATCTCTCCTCTATTTCTAACTCATTTACTGCTTTCCTTCATTCTGTGACGGATTTTTACGATTTAGCTGCGACTCTTATCAAGTAGCAAGTCGGCTTCTGCCCGTTTGGAAACACCCCTGCAAAACTTCATGGGCTGCAGTGAGTAACACTCACCCACGCAGAAGCAATCGGTGAGCTGCGGATGCATCTCCTTCCAGTTCTGTTGTTTTGCAAAGCACTGATGTCCCCAAAGGCACCCACTGATCACTACACATTGTCGTCTGTGTATCCCGCACGTCGAAATCACGGATTAACTTCAGAGACATTTCCAATACTCAAAGAAATCATGAACTGCCTAGGTATTTCAGTTCCACTGAAGCCCAGTTGGGAATACACAAAAAAAGGCTTTTGAAAAGCTGTCTAAAAACCCCAGAAATTAAGTGAAACCCTTTCAGTCTGGGTAAATACGCCATTGGTGTAGGCAGCGAGACGCAGAGGCCAGCTAATTACCGTGCAGAACAGATGTTGGACCACATTAAAAGGCAAGATGTGGATGTTGTCATGTCATGGTCCCAGAACTGGCCGCACGTGTGGAATTACCTTGCCAAACACTCCTCCTGTGTTTTCTGCATTAAGGGAATCATAGCAGCTAGGCAAAGTATAGGATAATGAACCAGCTTTGGCAACAAAAAATGTAGGTTTGGTGGGTTTTATGTAAAAAAAAGAAGCCTGGAATAAAGATAATTTCACCTTTTTGGTCTTGTTCAGATCCTCCGCTGTTGGCAGGGGATATTTAGGATCTGCCTTTATGCTCGTGTCTCTGAGATGAGTTTGTTTTTAATGGATATCTGCTTTTGTGGTTTGCCCATGTGACCTATTTAACGCTCCGACTCACTTCCAGTCAGTAAACACAACCAGGGCGATACAGGGATGTTAACGCCAACGGAGAGCGATCAGCTGCGGCTGGAAACACTAAAATAACCTGCAACCACTGGAAAAGAGCTAATTGCATGACTCCACCAGTTGAAGACAGCACAGAAGTGGAAAGGGGGGTAATTTTTCACCCCTAACTGCTCAATATAAAATAATAAGGAATACTACAATTTAGGGAACATCATTTGTAAATTAAAGGACTATTCATACATCACCTGCAATACGGCTGTTACTCTGCCACTTTGCATCCCAAGTTATAAACAGTGGTCAGTTTTCCTTGTCTGTGACCGCCCCGTGTTTAGCTTTATTTTAAGTAGTCAATCCAAATTATCAAATGACCACAATTAAGCTAATTATGTATCAACTGTAGGAAGCACAGCCATACACTGCTTCCAATGACAATGAAATGGCTGGGAAAAATGGAAAATACAGTGTAAGGGAACCTCACAAGCTGCTGGAACTAATGTTGAGAGTCAAAGGGGGAAGAGATTGTGTGTGACCCCCTCCTCCTATTTAACACCAGGCCAGGGGCTTTGTCTTGCAGGTGTTGGGTGTTCAGTAGGGATTCCAGAGGTGTGCTGGTAAGGAGGGGATGTGGGTCTTTGGTGAGAACAGTGTGGTTTTGTACAGTCTGTGAGTCTAGCAGCTGGTTTGCTGCTTGATTTTTATGGTATGGGTTCTTTGGTTTACGTGTTCTTTGGTTTAATTCATGCACACTTTTAGAGTCTCTTAACCTTTGTTGTTAACTTGTGTAAGTGTTTAGGGCAGACCTTGCTACTCAGCTCTCAAGCGTTAATTTTGTGCTGGGAGGTGGGTTTTTTTTTTACTTTTTGGTTTGCTTTGTGCCTCGTGCAATCTTCTCTTAATGGTCTTGTTAAGGAATAAACCATGCTGTGGCTTGTGAATTTTAAATTAATGCCTAATTGTTTGCTGCCTGCCTTGTTCTTCCCTGCTCCTGTCCCCATCTATTACTGGTATCTAAACACTTCCTTGACTGGAGTAACCAGAGTGTAACAAACTAAGTAGCTTTGCTACACAAGTCTGTAGGATAACAGCATCCCACTGGCACTGCAGCAAATTAGTGTCTGCTCCTAAATGCTGTAAGTGTTTCCTGGAGTGTCTGGTATGAGCGACAGGTAGTCTTTTCTTCCTTTTCCTCAGGCCTTTATTTCTTCCAAGGTCTCTGTGTGCCTTTTCCCTCTGCCATGTGCAATCCCACTTATGTTTAGCTCACTTGTGTGACCTCTGTAATGCTCCACAGCTACTACTATGTGAAAACTGGACAGTTAACTCCCCCAAATGGATACAGGCTAATAAATATCCATGTCTTGCAGGTGTGAAGCCATCTCTTCATTAAGAGACAGAGCTCCTTACATCTCTTCAGGCAGTGTGCAACTTGTAGCAGGGTAGCAGCCTCTACAGAAGGCAGCATTTAGCTGAGTTGCTCCTTTCACCTCTGGCAATGGGAGGTATTTTTGGCAAGAACAAGAGGCTCTGTGTGTTTCCTAAGAGAATTGTTCTTTATAAGGCCAAAAGAAAAACGGCATCAGGGCCCACACGTATGTTCTGTGATGCATCAACCTGGACTGGGGAGAACCATGTTCATTCAGCACGTATAGGAAGGACTCCAAAGGGCCCTGAAGTTTCTGCTGCAAAACTGGCACTGGACACTCCTGAGGGTGAATCTGCCGCCCAGGCTGAACAGGCTGCACCTCTGCAGGTACAGCACACCAAGGCTCTGCTCTCTGCAACTGCTGGAGATGCACAGGAAGTTGAGGTGTTGCAAGACCCTGAAGCCAAACCTAGCGCAGGGGTGATGCAGCACGAGGAACTTGCTGAGCAGACAAAACCAGCAGCCCTGTCTGCCAGAAGCCCACAAGAGACCAAGACCGAAGCTATTGTGCATCCTCCTGGCAGCTGTATGCCCAAAGAACAACTCTGCTGTGAGGATCATGAAGTGACACCTCCTACGCAGACTACAGTAAAGGCTGAGGTCCATGTGTCTGCAGATGTCGAAGATGAACTCAGCAAGGTTCTGCCCGCTGTAGAGGAGTCTGAGCTGCTGACTGGTGCAGAGCAAGAGGCGGGAGTTGAGTGTGCTTCAGAGGAAACTTGTGTTGGAAAAACTCCTGGGGAAGTGCCTGTGCAGGAGGCAGCTGACTCCCCAGCTGCTTTGTGTCCCATGGAGGAGACGGAGCTACCTTTGAAGGCTACAGAGGCAAGTGAGGGCATTACAAACATCCGTAGATCTGCAGAAGAGCAGGCAGTGGAAGACAAAGTATGCTGTGCTGCTGAAGCCCCGCCAGATCTCCAGCTGGAAGAAGACACAGAGGTTCCTGTTACTGAAGAAATTGCTTTTGAAGCGGAGCGAGACATAGAAATGGCTGAGGACTGTGATGGGCAGACGTCAAAAGAGATCCCCTGCTGTCTGGCAGAAACCCAGGCTGCTCTGCAGGATAAGGAGAAGATCAAAGCTAGCAATGGGGGAAAACCAGAGGAGCACTGAAAGAGCCCAGAAGTCTGGTGCAGCAACCATTGGGCAGACTGACAGTTTGTCTGCAGCCAAGTGATGAATCTGCCTTGATCCTGCAAGGGCCTGAGATGCCAATGGCTGCTTGTACTCTGAAGGACCCAGAAAGCAGGGTGTTGGTAAGGCCTGCATTGAAAAGTGATACTAAACTTACTATATGGTCTTCTGCAAGTGACACCTTCCTTCTCTCCTGGGGGAGGGGGTATGGACATGTGGTACATCATCTCAGTACAGAAAGTATATTTATGTAGATGCCTCTTCCTTTTTTTTTTGCCCCCTCCATGTGCACATATACCCTGGCTAGGGCTATACACTTCATAATTATGTCCCTATGTGTGACTGCACAGGGTTAAATCTTCTCTGACAAACAAATCGGATATATTAATCCCATTTCTCTGTATGCCCCACTCTGTCACTGCTTTTTGAAACTGACTGTTGAAATGCTGAGGACAGTGGAGCCTGTGTTGCAATTGGAATCAATAAATGGGTGTATTTTAACACTTGCTACTACAAAATGTGTTATTAATGGCCACCTGCTTTATGGCTTGTGCTTGTTGAATGCAGGGGGAACTAGCTGGGACAGGAGGCCTGTGGGAGGTTGCACTCTCCAGGCTGTAACCAGCAAGAGAAACTTCTGGTGGTCATTTTGCTGCAAGTCATAAATAAATTTCAGGCAGCTACATAGGTGATGCTGGTTTCTAATTATACTGAGGGGAGTGTTCCTGTCAAACCTGACTAGATGAGCAACTGTCACTGAATTTACAAATGATGTAGTGCTGAAGGGAACCAGATGAATAATACAGCCTAATTTCTTCCCCTCTGTTTCAACCAAAGAATGGTTTTACACCACATTATTCTGCTGAAGCTCATGAGGATTTAGAAGTGAAATAATGACTTGCATTAGACAGCTGGAAAACTACAATGCAAAGGACAGTAAGAGCTTCCCTAAGGAAACCATTTCCAGCTCATGTGTTCTTGCATGATTCCTATACCAAGTGCTCACAGGAGGAGAAAAGTAATAGTTAAAGGCATGTCAGGATGTGAGGATTTTGATAGCTATGCATCTATTTAAAGGATGATTGGTTTTACTGTCTTTATGTGCTTAATCACATCAGGAAGATAGTCTACCCTTAAAAAGATTTCCTTTGAATGAAAGGATCAGGCTGCCACATGGCAAGCCAGAATTCCTTAATATATTTTCCCCTTACGACCAAATCTGACCAGACACCCTGTTCATAGAAATGTCTCTTCTCCATAACTTAAATAGCACAGAGCATGTTCCTTCCCCTTGGCTGCTACTCAAAATCCCAAAGGCACCTGCATCAGTTGATTATGTTGACAAGCTGCCCTAGGTTTGGTTGCCTCTAACGAAGCTGCTGCTGTTTGGTCGGGCAAAAATCTGTGCCCTCCTTACACAGAATTTAGATTTAACGGTGAGTGGGTGAGCAAGCTCCTCCTTCCAAAGCCAGGAGAGCTAGGAGACCCGTGGAAGTCATGGAAAAAGAAACAATGCTAGCAAAGAGCAAGAAAATCATCATTCTGCCTTCTAGCTTAGATATTCAGTGCAGCAACTATCATTAATTGCCAAGTATTTTCAAAAGGTTGGTATTAATCATCTACTCTGTTTTGCTGCTGCTGGGAAAACCAATGGATGTTTAACAATGTGGCACAAAGAGTGTAGAAAGCAGTGAAATACTCAAGAAGAAAATCACAGCTTAGGTGGAGAGGAAGGGACATGCATTCTTCTTACGCTGGGGAAATGCTAAATGCCAGAAAGGAAGAATAATCAGGAACAGATTAAGGGAAAAAATAAATGGAAGCTTATTTGCATATATTCATGGCAAAGGATTGTGGAAGTGATTGCAGCCACATCAAAGGATTCTCAGGGTGATGTTCAGCCACTGGGCTTGGGCAAGCTTTTCAGAAACTTGAAGCAAAGCGGTCTCTGGTTTTGGCAGAAGTATATTTTTGCATTCTCACATTAAAGATTCATTTATTTTCAAAATAAACTTGTCTTTGTATTTCATGCTTGTGATTTACTAAGTGCTTGCATCTTGCTACTCCTCAGGAAGCCACATTAAGAACAACTTAGCAAGTCTTACTCCCCCCTGTGAGTGGTGGGAATGTATGTCCCAGTATGTAGCTGGGACCAAATGTATCGGTTCAACTGAGAGTCACAATAAAATGGCTAATTACATGACATTGCTGCTGACACACTGAAACAAATGTGTGACAGGGTTCAATTTTCTTCCCCAAAGGTTATCAAATGGAATAATACTGCAGGCTACAGCTCCACAGACATCAACCCTGAGTGCAAGCCTAGTTCAGACTGCTGTACAGCTGCCAATCCACTGGTCGGCACCATGTGCTGTTAGGTGATCACCAATTTGCACTGTGCTGCATTTTGATTTTACTCAAATTTTAGTATTTGAATCAAATTAGCCAATGTGGGAAATGCAATCTAAGTCACAGACATTCTGGTTATGCTCTGAAAAAGGTGTAATCCTTCCTCCCTTTCTCAGAAAAATCCTGGCAGAAGGGAGCAATCTTCTGTCAATGTCGTACGGCAGGAATTAGGGGAAAGAAGATTTTTGCAATGCCCTGTCATCAGGTACAACCAGCTGGACGTTCACAATGTAAGATACTCCTTGGTAAATGAGAACAGTACCTGCAATTCCTCTCACAACATACCCATCCTGGTTCTGATACTTCCCTTGATCGTAATCTTTCGGGTTTTTTAGATGTCCCCAAGTACTGTAAAGCCGACCTTTACTCTCCAGCTGTCCTGGTTTGCGGTTCTGATGCTTCCCTTGATCGTAACCTTTAAGATCATAATCTTAAAAAAGGGTTTTTTAGATGTCCCCAAGTACTGTAAAGCCGACCTTTACTCTCCAGCTGTCCTGGTTTGCATTGCTCTGGTTTAACCTACCCAAAATTGCACTTGGGAAAGATTTTGCTTTGGCAATTCTAAGGGCTTTAATTGCGTGTGTCAGAAGAGACTCTACCTCATTTCTGATATCTGTATTGACTCTAATGTCAAAACTAATGTTTTTGCCCTTTTCATCTTGTGAAGTATTTGAGTAAAATGCTGAATATTGATATTGCTGGCTTTAGAATGAAAGCTACTTGTCTCCTGATGATTTCTTTGGAAAGGTATCAACACTAACTGGGCTCACTGCATTCAAACTCTGCTGCGAATAAAGATACAAGGCTAAACTCTCAGATGTGACTCCTGTGAGAAGAATAGGATTTAAGTTATGAAAGCACTCTAATGCTTTTAAACTGCTATTCTACCCTTAGAACAAGGGAAGAGCATTCTGTAACAGCAGAACAATTATACCATCGAGCACAGCACGTCTGCAAACCACCCATGACTCCGCTGCATGAGCACGAAACTCTCTTTGTCACTGATGAGTGAATGCCAAGTTATACCTTTTACTGCTGCTGGTCTCATCTTTTTAGGCAACTTCTAATCGGAGAATTTAGTAATAATGCAGTGGTGTGAATATTACTCAGCTCTGTTCCCGGGCTCTAGGCTGCCCTCTGAAGGTGATAAGCAGCAAATTCTTTGACTGGTGAATCACTTTAAGTAAGCAAAAAGTGTCACTACCGAGTCATGTGACACTCCTGCGGACGGTGTGGATTGTAATGCAATTTTTGGCTTTCTGAAAATCTTGAGCTCCTGAATGCTCAGAATCTTTGCTTTTAACTTTTAGCCATAAGGCTTTCTGCCGTTCAGCTGGAAACCTTGAAAATACAACCTGGGCACACCTGAGAAAGTAAAAACCCAGGAATTTTTAGGAGCCCAACATCTACTATCCACTTGGGCTGTAAGCAACTCCAGTATGTTTCTCTTCCATTTGCAGCACCTTTATAAAAAGTCATCACCATCCTCATCCCAGTAGGTCTATTTCTCCTGAACTGTTTAAACTGTTTACACTGGGTAGGAAAAAGTTCTGAAAACAGCTGGTCAAAAAGTAAACACTTCCCTTATCCAAGGCTGCAACTGTTGGTCAATATCTTGGGTCAATACAAAACATTCTGTATCACTTTAAACATTGTATCCTTTCCTGGCTATCAGAAACAAAGTATCTTCCTCACTTCCTAACAGGCTTCTCTCTCCATAGCATGTAAACTGTAATGCCACAAAACGTACCAGTGGTCTCACAACCACAAAATGAAGTTCTGCAACAAAAGCCAGTCAGAATGCCTTTCCCCAGAGAAAGCCCTCTTCGACCGGAGAGGAAAAGCACCCGACATCTCCGTTTTTGGAGGTCTTGTTTCTCTAGTGAGACAGAGCTCAATCTTTAGGTTTGGGCAAAACTGCAGCTATGCTTTCTTCTCTCTGAGGTAGCAGACAGTGTGAGACTCACAGCAAAGAAAAGGAACATTCACGGTAGGAAATGGTCAAACGAGGATGAAGAAGAGGAAACAATGTTATTACGATTTCTCCAGTGAGACAGAGTTCTATCTTTAGGTTTGGGCAAAACTGTAGCTATGCTTTCTTCTCTCTGAGATAGCAGACAGTGTGGGACTCACAGCAATGAAAAGGAACATTCACCGTAGGAAATGGTCAAACGAGGGTGAAGAAGAGGAAACAATGTTATTACATGTAAAAAGCCCTGGTGTATATTTGCACTCAGGGTAATGAATATCTACGTCTTTATGCCTATCTCTATAAATAAAACCTCTCTTGAGACAACGGCAGTAGAAACTGTCAGTTGTCGTATTTGGAATCACTTCTGTAGTGATGATAACATCTAACAGTAAATATTCCAAGAATAAACTATTATTTTCCTTTCCTCTCTAGCATTACATTGCCCTACCAAAACCACATGAAACATTTCCCTGCTATACTCGTTTACACAAAATCATTGCTGTTGATACAGCAATTGCTTATCCTGAAAAGCCAACCTGACAAAACATGAATTTATTTGTAAGCTGTCCTCTTTCCAGCTTTGGTATCAAAGAGCATCTCTGCCTTTTCGTATTTTTTCTCCCACAGTAGAGGTGGCTGGGATAGTCTTTCCTGCTTTTTCATTCTTACCACTATGTAGTTTTAAGTGATTAAGTTCATGTAGTCTTGTGAGTGAGTGCCTAACCGGCATGGAATCACACATTTTTACAGATTCTTCCCATAAAAGCAGCTCAAACAGTGCAGCAAAACTGCTCTGGATCCATTAGCTTCACTTTAAAAACCTTAATCCCTAAATTATAGATCTGTTTTTCTGCAGTTCCTCTTACTCTATGCTGTGATGGTAAAGCTTTCTGTAGAACCATCCGTAATCATATCATGTTGTGTGGCAGCTCCGTTTTGCTTTAAATATTTAGCTATAAAAAGGTGGCACAGTATTTTTAGTGGAACAGCACTTTAAGGGAACTAATGATCTGGGACTTGTGGGGAAATGGTTGGATGTCACCGGCTACCCTACTTAAAAGCAATATCTTATCATCCTGAATAAGAAATAAAGGCTGAGAAGTTGTGATGCTGGAAATGGTTTAAGTAATGTTTACTTTGTAGTTTCTCTGCCAGGAACAGGGCACTTCTATTGCTATTTAATTGTATTATGAGTGTGAAGTGTGTTTGCCTCTTTCTAGCAACGACAGTTAATCTGCATGACACAGATTTCAAAAGAAATTAATAGGCACATCTGTATGTGGGACTCTCTCTCCCTTTGTGACAGTTCTGCTCTTCCTCGGCAACGTACTTAATCGGTTTTCTAATGATGCTGTAGTTTTAGAATGGCACTCTATAAAACATAACTTGAGGTAAATTTTTCTCTGCATTCAAAACACACCATCCCTATTACTATTTGAGTTTGAAGTGATTGTGTTGCTGTGCTCTTTAAAAACTCAGTAAATCACTGATAAAATAATGACCTAAGGGCCTGAAATCCACCTGTTTCTCATCTCTCAGTAAGGAGACATTTTGCCTTTCCTTTCTCCTCCCTCCCATACCCTACCAGCCCTACGAATGGCTACCCTGGCTAAATGTCAACTTCTTTGCACACTTAATAAATGGTCTAGGAAATAAGAGGAGACCTGGATAGTATTTACTTTGGTAACATAAACTAATAAGTGTAAAGTGCAGTTTTGGCCAAGAGTCCCAATGAGTAACTGACTTCCTATATGCTCTTAGCGATATCAAGCGACTGCAAAAGACCAACCCTTAAACTAAGACTGACTTAAAAGCAGCAAGTCCAACCCACTCTGAAATAAAACGTGAACCTGATCTTCATTTTAGGGGGGCACTTGCCCAGCCCAAATAAAAATGAGATAGTAGCAGTGCTTAGCAGCCACAGGAGGACCCAAAGACACAGTCCTGTTCTTGCTCCAGATGCAGGTAACAACAAATCCACATTTTGAAGATCTTGACAGGCTGGGGAAATTGGAAGAAATTTTCACTTCAGGTTTTAAATTCCTATCTATATGCTCTTCAGCAAACTGGGACAGAGGGAATGAGCTCCTGCACAGGGCTAGGGTGTGGGTCCTAATGGATTTCTTACTACCTTGCAGGTGGGATGATTGGCCCAGGAGTGGCCTATTAGCTCAGTAACAAGGATGAAAGTTGGCTCTGTGTTTGCTTATAAATAAGGGCTCTGTTCATACCAGAGTCACTCTGTATCCCAGAGCCTCAAGGTTCCCTGGAGAAGGCAGCCAGCAGGATTATTGCTGTACAGCTTGATCATGGGGAATGAAATCAGTCACAAGAGGTATTGCTGTAGGAAGTCTGGGAAGTTTGAAAGGCTGGTGACTGCGCAAGACAACGCAGCGGTTGATCTCCCTATTGCCTGCACGGCCCTGGGGGCTGCGTTGTGGTGCAGTGTGAACTGTCCTCCGAAGGAGAAACAGCAAGATAGTGCTACAGGGATGCAGAACGGAGACACAGGAAGAGAAAGTGAAATAGTTTCTTCTCTGTCTGTGGCACACGTAATGGTGGGAACTGCAGAGCTGCAAGGCATCGGTGAGGCCCAGCCTTCTGCGGAACAGGAGACTGAAAACAAGCCCGTTACGAATTCTGATGGACAAACGTGTGCTCCAGCTCAGGAAATACCTGAAACAGCTCAGCACGCCACAGGAGCGACAACTGACTTGCCTCTGCAGGCTCCTACAGAGACAGGAGCTAGAGACACAGAGGATGCAGTGGCTGACCAGGCAACAGCGGAAAACAACTCGGCAGTAAGCAAGAGAGGGAGTGCCAAGCTGTGCAAGCCAAGCCCTCTCTGCAGGTGGCTGAAGAAACTCAAGTCCTCAGCAGAAAAAGCTCAAGTCAAGCCTGATGCGACTACAAGCCAGGAGTGAAGCTTCATACTGACTGCAAAAGGACCATCCAGTGCCCAGTACGGTACCCTCAAATAAAGACTGATAAGGAAAGTGTGACTTTTATAGAGTTAGAGGAAAGTAGTTGTCATCTCTAAAACTGAATGTCTACTAAGTTTAGGCTGTCTGACAGGCCTGGGTGGAGTCCAGAGGGCATTCCCTCTGGAAGTGGTAGAAAGGGGGAATTTAAATGTCTGTATTCCCTTAGCAAGCAACTCATGAGATTTCTGTTTGGCTTGTCCTTCTCTGCTACTCATCGGACTGGTTTTTTCTGTAACAATTCCCTTTTTGAAACTCTGCAAAGGTGCAAGGCACAAACTTCTACCTTCCTAGTGCTTTCTACCATTATTTGACTTCCTTTCCCCTGCTTTTAACAACTTGCTCTGCCTGATGGGCCAAGCTAAGTGCATTAGTATTGTCAAACTAAATACATTATAAAAACACTGGATGTTTGTAAACACATAATGGTAATAGTGGGTGTTGTGTGGGAGGGTTGGTAAACAAGGGGCTCTTGTTTTGCTATAGGCAAAGCAATTGCTTTGGGTATTTGTAAGTCAATAAAAGCTAGTTTCATTGCCTCAAATGAAGCGTTTACTACAGCTGAAAGAGGGAGAAGGAGTGGAGGGAGGGAAAATGGTCTGCTGCTACCTATCCACAGCTGCAGAGAAAGCTACTGAGAGCTAGGAGGGCTCCCTGCAGAAGAAGTAAGGAAGTCAACAGTGTATGCTTTGGTGGGGCTGCGTCCTGAACAGACAGGGAAGTACAGTCTAAGGAAAAGTAACTGTGGCTGCAGAATGATCTTTAAATTGATTACTGTAGCTGTGAGCCGTCTATGTGGCTCTTACAGATGTCTTAGATCTGACCTAAGCAGACTTTCACTACGGAAGAGGAAAGGCACCCCACAATGCTAAACCTCCTTCTGCTAAGGAAACCAGCTGGTAACAAAAATTTTTGAGGGGAAAAAGTGGGGAGCTGACTTGTGAAGGAGTGGGCTGCAGAGGCTGTACTAAAAGCATCCCAGTCTGCTGGACAATCCCACCCTGCCCCTGAGAAGCAGGGAGGGTGAGCTGTTCTGCCAATGAGCTAAGAGCCTGAGCTCATGGAACTCGCTATCAACTTCCTCCAAACTGCCTAAGGTAGTTATGCTGCTCCTAACTGCAACCCTCTCCTTGCTGCTAATAAACAAGCACTGCTTTTAGGCATTGATGAGAAGTTTCATTGTACTCCCAGGTGGACCATAACAAACAGAGGGAGAAAACTCCCCAATTTTGTCTTTCTCCCTCAGCTTTTTCCTTTCCAGTTCAGCATTCTGCCTCGATGTTTCTCAGCTTGATAGGCGCATCCCCAGCTTAGGCAAGGTGAGCAGGGACGGCGATGTGCTTTAGTGTTGTCGATCACCGTATCGATGTTCTTGCTAACACCGTGTTTAACAAGCTTAGGGTACACCTTAGCGCTTCTCCTGCCACAGAATTAAAACTAAACAAATAGTTACAGCATATCTCTTTCTATACCTCTACCTTAATCAAAAGCAGTTAGCTGTGCAAGCAAAGAAATAAATGAGGAAAGCAGCTGTTTTTCACCATGTGCTCAGAAGCACCATCTGGTGCACTGCCTCTTCTAATGCAAAAAGGATTCCTTGGTTACAAATGACCTACAAGGATAACATTTGCTTCATGTAACCTCCAGGTCCCCCCAGAAATGCTACAGGAAGTTTTTAAAAGACACTCCCCCACCCCCGTGCAAAGACTAGTGTATTTATTATTACAGGTATCAAAGCTACCCACTAGCATCACAACTGCAATAAGCACTTTGGAAGGTGTGCTAAACTAGCAGCTCTTGGTAATCGGGATGAGATCTTGGATGGATGTATTTATGTCCAAGTGCACTTTCTGAGCCCCTCGGGATGGTGCTGCTAATGGATACAGGCTGCCTGGCTGTACTGACTGTAGACTAGGCAGTGCCTGCCGGGGTTAATCCCCTGCCAGGAGGGTGGACTGTGCTGGGGAGGTTATAGCAGGGTTGAAAACCAACCTGGGCAGAGGCTGATGATGTGTGGCACAACCTACCCTGCAGGAAAGGATTCTCACAGTAACACCAAAGTCCAAACCCATTTCTAGTCATTGGGGTGGGAGGAAATCACAAAATCACACCCCTTCCCCACACTGTGGCACAGAGGTATGGTTTTCTTGGTTTTAAAGTCAGGTTCCATATATTGATTAGGTTTTTCTTTTTCCCCAAGGCAGGCTCCAGACAGTTATTAGGTGTCGTTTTATGGAGTTTATGGAACTCGTGAGGAGGTGGTAAAGATGCTAAAGGTAGCTACAGGGCTCTATCTGAGAACAGACTGCAAAAGGTGTTTATGCAGCACTGAGGAGTGTCGAACAGCTTTCTCATCTCTTCTGTTAACAAAATGTTTTTGCTTTTTCTTCCTTTCTGGAGAAGGGCATTTCCTGCAGTTACTTGTTTCTTCGTCGGTTCTTCAAATACAGCTTGATTGTTTATTTTTAAGGGAATGCATTGGAACACAGGTATTTGCTGCAGTGCTCAGTGCTTCCTGTAGAGATCCATTTGGAAAAGCAGGTTTATAAATAGGGGCACTCTGGTTTATATTTGTTGGAAATTGTTTTTTTTAACATACTTGCTCTAAAAAGAAGCAACACGAGTGATGGAATATCACAGCTAGAGCTCCACAGCAATAAGGAAAAGCTTTGATTCTGGAACATCGATGAAAACCTAAAACCTTAGGCTTTGTTAAACTGATTTAAAAACATGTTATCTGCTACATATTTCAGCTGCTAGAAAGATAATGTTATTACTTCTTTCCTGGGCAAATCACAGCAAATCACCTTTGACCAATTAACTAGCAAATGCAAGGGCTAACGTGGATCAGGTGCACTGGAAAATAGGTCTGATGCAAATGTTTTAGGCTCTTAGTGTAGGGATTTATTCTCTGTGTGTTAACTAGTCAAACGACCTGAAGCTAACAGTGCGAGTACTCTCTTAGATGCGTTTGAACCTCTCACATTCACCTATATCTTCACATGGGCAATAAAAAACCCAGTTGAGTTAAAAAACACTCTTTGCTGCAATTTGGATGAAAATATACCCAGAGTTATCTGAAAAACATCAGTATTTATTTTCTTTTCCGCATTAGCATACTAAAAGAAAAGCCAGTCCACTATGTAGCTGTAGAAATATCTTGCATATTAATTGCAAGCTGTTGGAGGCTGAAGAGCTGTTCCGTAGAAGGACTCCATTCCTGTGAACGTACACCACCCCTTGCACTTATTAGTAATGCAGAAACTGCATTTACAGTGCAAGAGCAATCTTACTAGCTTGCATGCATCTGTCCTGCCTAACTGCTGAAGCAAGATATTAAACTTTTAAAATTCGTCTGCCTAACTGCATGAAATATTCCGATAGGAAGAAGGCCCAGCATGATTCCTTGCTTCTGCGTGAGCTTGTAGCACAAGATAGCCATCTTGCTGCTTTGTGAACAGAATCTCTAAGAAAAGACCTCTTGAAAAAATGCAATTACTGATGCTGCCTGCTTAAACCAAAGAGTGTTTTAGAAATGCAGTAAATCAGCACGATGGTGACTACAAAAGCTAATAGTTATGAACACCATATATCTATTTAACTGAGCTCTGCTGTAGTGCAACTGCAAAGTACTTGACTTTTTTTCCTCCCCCTTTAAATTAGCCAGCATATTCTGGCACTTGAAGGAACAAGCACCAGGCTTTTCCTGGCTTTCTTGCATCCCATTCTGGGAACCAAAAAATGGGAGAAAATCTTAGCAAGAAGAAAGGAATCAATGTTTCTGAGAAACCTAAAGGGCAGGAGGCTGAAGCAGGCACAACTGATCAGAAAGACTCTGCTGAATAAAATAAGGAGCCAATCACAGAGGGCACAGACCCAAGAACGTGAGAAATGATGGGACAAGAAGGCAGAGGGAAAAGCCTAGGCAATTTTGGTCTGCCTAAGCACAGATACAAATGCCAGAAACATTTGGCACTGTTCAAATCCAGAATTTCAGGGAAAACTAATATAAGTCTCCTAAAAGCTAACTGCTAGGCAAGAGAGAGTTTTATACTACCACAACCCAGTGAAGCTTATCCCAGAGTATAGATAATGTGCAGCTTCTAAAGCATTAAGTAAAGCACATGCTCCCATTCTCCTACAGATTTTCATAGTTATACCAGCCAGCTATACACAGGAACTTGCTACAGAGGTCTACAAATTGGCAAGGAGAAAACCTGCAGGGAAACACAAAAGGCCATTTATTTCACCCAGCTTCTCAGTCTTTTCCTGGCTCTGATCAAGGTCCCAGTCCATCGGAGACCTTTGGCATAGACAACCAGGCAGAACACAGGCTTTATAAATAGGGCGATGAGAGTGCAAGAGGAATACTAGATTTTATACAATGGAGAATAAGCCAAAACAAAGTACGGTGCGGCCCTGTCTGAGCATTACTGGCAAAGCAGATTGCACTGCTGGTTTGGTTTAACATTAACAAGTCATTCTAGAGGAAGGTTAGTAACTGGCCACATCTGTGGTCAGGTACGTAAAGGCCTGGGGCAATGGCCTAGACAATGAATACTCCACTAAATCACAAACTATCTGCATCTACATGGTGTCCTTAAATATTAAGTATGTAGGGAGAAGAGAGGGGACGATATCTTCCCGATTATGCTTTTAGCAGGCCCTGGTTTCCGCTGTGCATCTTAATGAAGTAACCATCGAGTTCTCACTGCAGCACTTGGGGATCGTGGCAAATGGAAGAGACAAACCTCCTAAGCAAAGATTTGCTCTGCTGCGACAGCTGGCAAAACAGCTTCTTGTGCCTGTAGGTGCAGGTCCTTGGGGCACTCAGGAGAAAGGAATGAGGGCAGGAACTAATCAAGTGCCTCTTCTAAAAGAAGCTTTGCTCTATATTTCTCTGTGACTCCAGCCTCATTGCACCACCTCATGGTTTGTAATCCAAGTCAAAATATAATTACAGAATGCGTGTAAAGGGATTCAGTAACTCTACTAAATGCTTAACAACATTCATAAAACAGGAAAAAGTGGAAATGTTCATCTAAACAATGAGAGAGCTGTCAGTTACAAGTTGCCCACAGTTAACGCAACAGGCTCATCTTCTTCTGCCAAAGACCCCGGTGAAACCAGGCTGTGCAGAGGAGATGCACTGGTATTACTGGCCTGAAACAGCCATTAGCTGCCTTGGAGAAGTGGCCCCAACTGTGTTGTTACAACAGATAGGATGATCTTAAGTCAGTTCTACTTGGCAAAGAAGGTATTTATCTCCAGCGCTTACAGAACCTGTGGGGAGCTGGCCTGCTGAGGACCTGCTGCTGTGGCAGTAATACCTGTAGCTTAACCCAGATCCCACTGCCAAGCCTCAGCCAACTACCCCTCTCTCGTGTGTATTTAGCGTCACACAGGCTAGCAAGCCACTGCTGCTGTCATCGCTTTTGGCATAAGCCACTCACACAATCCTCCTTGACTTGTGAGAACAGACAATGAATCAGGGTTGCTTCTTCAAAAGAAGACAATGAAGCCTCCTGTGTATCTGGAGTTTCCAAGTAAAGACAGAGAATTATCAGTTATTCCTTCTACAGTGGATAGGACAGTGAAAAGCTGAGCCAAATGATGTCTAGCACCTAGATACAAAAAATCTTTCGACACTTACTCATACCCATCAACTTAGTTATTCATTTCAGTCTTCCAGCCTTAATTATACTGTTGGCTGAACGTGTGACTTTACAACTCTTTTCTTCCCTTCCCACAGACTAATTCTGGAACCTGAGCTAGCTTCAAAAGGGAAAAGCTGCTCATCACACTAAATGGAAGGCTCTCTCTACTTATCTCGTTGGAACAGAAAATGTCTGGTGAAAAGTTTCAAAAATTAAAAGGTACAAATCTTGGCTTTCTGCACTCTTTCAGCTTTCCTGGTAGAATAATGTTCCTACCCACACTCTGCAATCTCAGCACCTGAGAAAGATGCCATGAGATGTCAGAAAAGGGACAGGGGAACTTCTAGCTGTGTATGAAACAGCAGATGAAATCCCTCTGCCCGAATAGGCATCTCTTTGTAGGGCAACGGACACAGCAGTGTACATACTTCAGTCTCCGCCTACTCCTTACCCTACTGGCCTATGCGTTTCTTCAAGGAGACATGTGAGAAAAGGAGGCCCGTCGTTAACGTACGTGCAAACTGGGGTGTGGTGCTGTCTCTTTTCCCCTGGGTAGGGTTAAAGACCTTAATTTTGCAGTCGGCTCAATGAAAGACAGCAAGGACAGACTCCAAATGGCATGTTGGTGAGCTTCTACAATCTGATATTAAACCAGCAGGGCTTGAAGTTCCTTTTTGTGCTGCACAGTCCTTCAGTAAGATTAAGGCAGTCCAACAGTCACCCATTATGTACAATTTAACAATTTTTTTTGACATGGCATGTCGCTTACCTTTCAGATCTTTAAATGCTTGAGCAGAACATAGCAGCCCCAGCTGAGAGAAGGGTCAGAGTATCTTGTATAGAGATATTTAGGTTCTATCTCTTGAATAACTCATGGCCCAGATTTCTCCTGCCTCTATTTTTCTTTTCCCCTGTGATCACTTCTCTAATGGCATTTAAGACTTCCAGCTCAGCTACGGCTCGTGCTGCACATCTCCCAAGACCTGAACGCCACAGCTTCCCCTGACTAAACTAAAATCTGCGACCATATCAGTGAAAGTGAACAAAGGTCATAAACTGAACTTATTTTACCTCTGATAAAACAACTTCTGATTGGTTTGTTGGTTGGTTTTTTTTGGCTGTTGGTTTTAGTTTTTATAGTTTTTGTTCCAGCACTCATCCCGTTTCTGGCTTCTTGCCTGCTTACCCTGCCTGTGGTGCATGCCTATGAGAAATATCACTTGCTGGCATCAAAACAGAAGGGTAAGCAGTAATTAATGGCATGTTCTCTAAATTTCACCCCTTTCTCCTACTAAATATGCAAAGAGATGGCTGGAGAACTGCTCTGACAACACTAAGAGAAAAAAAATATGTCCATTACTTACCTCAGCAAAAAGGAACCTCAAAATGAAGTAACAGTTTCCTGTCACCTTATTGGTTTAGTTTACTCTTCTCCCCACAGGGAAAAGTTTATTCTTCTCCTCACGTTAATCAGGTGCTTTGTGCTTCTGAGTTTGATCTTTCTGATCCCTCTGTAGCCTAGTGAGCGCTGAAGGAAAGAACAAAACCCATCTCACGCTCCTCTTGCTCCCAGCCTTTCTTTGTTCTGGCTCTGTTTTAAAAACTAACTTTCATGTTTCCTTGGAGCTGAGAAAGCCATTACAATAAAGACCAAATCAATTTTTCTTTCCAGTATATGTGATTGTTTTCTACCTCCCTAAAAGGTTAATGTTTAAAATGAATAATGGGTAGTGGTAAAGAGGAGAATGAAAGGTTTTTCCCTGCTTGCCTTTCCTTCAGCTCACACAGCATGGAGGTATTGCTGTTTCCTTGCACTGCTACCACATTTGCATCCTACAGAGCTGTTTGCCCTTGGGTGGTGGCCTCCAAACCAGATTCAGACCTATCGATGGATCTGCTGATGAAGGGAATCATTTTGTACTCCTCTTTTTTTCTCTTAACTCCTCTTGATCAACAGTTTTGGCAAGCACTGGGGGCAGCAGCAGCAACTTCCTGCCAGCAGCTTAGTTATCAAGTCCCCCGTACAAACCAGCACCCATGAACCCTCAGTAGTTTCATCACTTAGTAACCTGTGCAAAGATTCCTCCTGTTATCACTTTACCAGGGGGCTCAGTGGAATGAAGTAAATAGAGTAAGCCGAAAGAATAGCTAAACAAGCCCTCAAAAACGTAACAGTTCACACAAATTTAAGAAGAGCGACATGAAATGTACCCATCAGCAATGAAGGTTACCTACTGCTTGTGCTCGTGACTTCATGACAGCAGAGGGAAGAGAACTCCGTTCTTCTTGCTTCCAAAATCTGACTCTGAGCTGGCAACCGATTCGAGGTCTGCAGCACAAAGCAGAAGGATTCCAGCCAACAGGAGGGCAGCAACGCAAGGCAGGAAGCCACGCTGTATCCGAGCCGTACGGAAATGGTGCGCTTCCATTTTGAAAAGCCAATGGATTATCCTGGAATAAATCCACATTGGAAAACACTATTAGTCCTTATTAAATCAAAACCTGCTGGCTGGTAGAAAAAATCAGTAGTGCTGCGAACTCTCCTGGGGGTTGAAAATATGAGGGAGCTTGGCATTACAGAAAGAGCTCTTGAGCTGCAGCAGAGAAGGAAGAAAGTATGGAAATCTATTAAGTCAATGACAAGTTTCCTCCAAAAACATATGGCTCAAAACCTCAGTATAATTATCACAGTGCCTGGAGTTCCTGTTGGATATGTTAGACTAAAAAGAAGAAAATACTGTCCCAACAGTACAAGTTAACACATACATCATGCTTCAGGAAGATGCTAAATGCAACGCATCTAATTTAACCAGATAAATATCTAAATTTATGCAGTCATCTGTTGCTTATCCCTGATGTTTATGCTGAAAGTGATAATTCTGAAACCAGCAGAGCCCACAGATAACAATGATCTCCCTCTGGAAACAATCTGGTTATTTAACATAGCTCAGCAGTCCTGGCTTCTGGATGCTACAAAGATGAGCCATGCCTTTTCACATTCCCACTTTTTCTCCTCCTTAGATTTCATCCTCCTAGAGTTTCAGTTCACAGGTAAAACCATACAACTATTGACTTCCAGGATAAAAGGTGTGCAAAACCACAGATTTCTCCTAGGTGGGCTGCAAACCCAAATTTTCCAGAGGCTGTGCCTAAATCCTATCATTATGTTCCACTATGCAGCTGTGGACACTCAAAACTGAACCTTCTGCATCTCCTCCTTTTTCTCTGCATGTCCTTGCTCCATGGACAGAAGCAACTGTGCACATTCCAGAGATGGATGAATATATTCCTGAAATGTTAAGACTGTGGCTTTGAGAATTAATCTGCCACTCTGGCTTCTAATTATAAGGCAAACATGTCACTAAATCATGGTATTCAGATTTCTGAAAAGGCCTCTGTCAGAAATCTAAATTGGAAGCAACAGCTTTTTCTTTTTACAGAGTCCAGCCTTGTGTTTCTCTCACCTAGGTGACCTTCTATTTTGCTGTTAACATCTTCCTTCTTTCTGTGTATCAATTCAAATTCATTCTTTCTTATTTTTACACTACGAAAAATATGGAAAAAGCTAAATCTAGTGGTCACAGAAGACCTCTGTAATAAAATAGCTAGGCTTGGTTTTTTTCATCTATTGTTGTTGTGTACAGTAACTTCATCTTTGCATTCCTGAGTACAGTCTGTTTAAATCACAGTCTCCTCAGGGCAAAGACTACACCACGTATGCGTATGCAATTATGAAGGCTTCGGAGAGAAGAAACCTGGACCTTCATTAGGGCCCGTGGGCACTTCTGTAGTGCTAAGGATAAATCCAGAGAGGCCATCTGACATAAGGCTGTAAAAAACCCCACCAGTGTGTATTGCATGTCATGGTGGAAAAGTGAACAAGAAGAAAAAAAATTACCTCTGTGGATGGCGTCGCTGAGTTGCACTTCATTATATTGCACTGGTGTCACACAGAGTGTGATAAACTGTTGAGACAAAAAAATGAAACTTATGTCAGAGGCAGTGTAAGGAAGTACGCTGCTAAAGGTGCATTAAACTTTGATGGCTCCATTTATACATTATACATGTGCAAGTCAGCAAAGCTGTACTGGTGGTAATTTTCCAAAGGAACCAGCTAATAATGTTTCAGCACATGCTGGAACAAATTATTGCTCAGGTTGTTGCTGCTTTTTTCAGGTTTTCTTTTGCTTATTAGCACACAAAATATGTAATGCTCCACACTATTTTATGCCCTAGGGTATGGTCCAAAGAGCAAGGCAAAGGGGAGTTGTAAGGAAGATTGATAGAGATAGGCTTTGTCTCTCTAAACAGCATGCTGATGAAGAGGAGAGGAGATTAAAACTCTGGAAGTCCCCTTACATTTGAATCCCCTGTGACTCTCAATCTTAAGGAAAAGCCCACTGCACAAATTATGCAAACTGCACAGCAAGAAGCACGAGCAATTTTAGGAGAGGCTGCACTCCTTCAAAGCCTAAGGCCACAGGTGCTTAGAAACCATGCTGACAAACAGCACAAAACATCCTGCTAGAGAAGGGCCGACAGCAAAGCACCAGCTGATTCTTCCGTAGTTGTCTCCTTTGAAGCAGAACTCTGGCTGACCACATGGTTGGAATATGAAAAAAAAAAAAGGATGGTATGAGTTTTGTCCTCGACATACCACTAATGCCGAGCATAATCGTTGCTGCACAGGGAACGGCAGAAGGCCTAGCGAGCCAGTGGAGGGTAATTACAAATCTCTGAGAAATGTTGTCTTTTCACCCCCTTGACAGAAGCGTCTTACACCCAGCGCCAACTAGTCCTGATCCGATATGTGCTTTCCACCAGTAATTCTCCAGTAGCCAAATGATTCACGTGGCGCTTGAGACAGACCAGTAGGAGAGGACAAGCACCCAGAAAACTTCAGTCCCATGAAGACAGTGAAAAGGCATCATTCATCTCTACTATCTGCTGAAGAATCCCTAAACCTCATAAAATTTCCCAGGCTCCGAGGAAAACGTAAGACTCACTCCATTGTTTCTGTGGCAAATAAAGGAATGAATAAATATCCTCCCTAGCCAACATATGCTAATCTCAAAGATGAGAGAGAGATGAGTGTCAGTCGCAGGAGCAGTAATGTTAATCTGAAAACAGGTATTTCTGAGATTTGAGAAAGTTGTGTTAAGTGATTAAATGGTCCCAGGGCTCGCTTTAGACATCTGCGTCTTGAGAGAGAACTACAGGTGAACTGACATAAAAACACTCTGGGTCAACAACTGTGTTCTCATTCTCTTTTTGCCCAGCTGCTGGCACAGTCACTCTCAGTGCATTCCCATCTTTTTGCTATTCCACTCTCACCTCTTGCTATAGCGGTCTTTATATTCTGAGATGAGCGTGGCACAGCACCTCGCGCAGCAGGGCTCTTCTCCCTTCCTGCTGCCATCACAGACAAGGAAACACGAAGAAGGATGCTTCTCTACTCTGAAGCCCCCGGGTGCTATCTCGGTAGCACATAACTATCACAAGCCCTGCTTGCATTTGCAGGATAGCAAATTGAAATTCCACCAACAATGTCGGAAACATAAAGAACAAGCTCTGGAATTGCTTGTCCTTTACAGACACTTCCTGACAGGAGCTTATCTCCGCCTGTACAACGCGTTGTTATTCCGGTAAACACGGCGTGTGGGTTTATTACGGTTAATGAAATGCAGCCCTAACAACTCCTAAGATACAGAAGAACTGTTAGAGCCTCTTGCAGGGACTGGATGATTCAATGTGCTGTGGTTAACAGGAAGAAAAATGGGGGAAAAGAGAAGATTATTAGTGCAAGAAAAGCAAACTAGAGGAAACTTCATGACTGCAGGGAACTTTTTATGACTTTCTGGCATTCAGGTCTCAATTATCAGAGACACGACTCAGATCATAAACAAAATTTATCTCTGGCAGAGGTAGGCTGCTTTATTACAGACCTCAGAAAGAGTGAATGTTTTGATAATGAAGTTAAAGGAAAACCAGAACCTCCCAATCTGAGAGTAGCCCTTTTCTGATCATGACGCTAGTGCTGCGCTAGGTCAAAAGCAAATCAATAGTGCAGCCCTCGGGAGCGCTCTATTTATGAAAAATTCTGTAAAGTGATGCTTATGTGCCGCTGGCAAAGAATAATGTTTTCTTTACGGGGCCTAGATCTCTGGAGATAAGGAGAGGTTGCACGGAAGTCATATTTATACACTGACTGTACAAATACACACTCTGTGGCTGAATCTATCCAATGTAAAACATGAGAGACAGAGGAAAGTGCAGGGAAGGCAGCCCTATAGCCTGTATGGAAATACCTGTTTCCTTAGGGGGCAGAATCCAGCCCACTGTGTGCGAGTGGGCAGAGGGGAAAGGCTCGCTCGCGATGATGCTCCGATCATCGTGCAGCTCGTGACAGCTACAGCACAGCAGGTGAGTTTTGTAGGAAGGGATTCTGGAAGCTCCGCTTCCTTTGAAGAGAAAACCCATCAGGTAGGGGTGAAGAGTGGCTGAGGGCTGGATCACACACCTTTGCGGCAATCCTGTGCTACCACTGTACTCATAGCTTCCCTGTTTTACAGTTTGTCCAGCTCAGTTTGCGTGCAGAATACTACTAGACAAATGCTTTTTTTGGAAAAAGAATTCCACTTCCAGAGCTGTTTTATTCACAGCACATGAATGAAGAAATTCTCTCTTGGATTCTACCCTTATGAGGCCAAGGCACTCAAATATCTGAAGACGCATTTTAGAAGACATTAAAAGACGTAAAGGATTCCCTTCGATGCTGGTGAAAGGGGGGGGGGGGTGTGGGGTGTGAGCACACATCTGTAAGGGGATTTTTTGTTGTTTCTCATTCAGGGACTAAAGGGGGCTTTCAATAACCCAAGGACAGGCTAGCCACCACTCAGCTCTCACAGGCTCACAATACCAATTGTGTGTAATTGCTCTTGTGCCCTTGAAGATCCTCCTCCAATATTTTCTCCTTGCGACAAGCAGGGGAATGACATCTCTGGGCATGACGTGACCCTTCCATTAACAGCGTGTGCATGCTTCCTACCTCATCCATTTATTCTCTTCCCAGGCATTTTGCATTGGCTTCTACAGTCACTTGCCTTTACCAAAGCGATTAAAAAAATAGAAAGTCTGTTATTTTATAGATATCGCCTTGCATTTATCACTTCTCAGTTTCAGCAGCTCCCTGAGGTGACCACATTAGCATCTTAATTACTCCGGGCTCCTTCCATAGCCAAAGTAGAGGCTTCAGATGAGATGAGTTGTGCTCTGCACACCTCTCTCTTTCCACTAAGTTCAGAGACAGCTCAAGGCACCAGATTCCTACTCTACATGCTCCACTTTACTACAATGTAGGATAAATTTAGACACTAGCATTTCGGTTGTGCCTTCTCAAGCCATATTGCAAACAGAAACAAACAACAAAGTGTGGTCAAACGTTGGCAAGTGAGACTACCCAGACACCAGCCCATTATTACCCTAACCAACTAAACCATTTTACAAACCATTCTTACCCTCCGGGTCTTTTTGCCCTCCAGCCTGCAAAGGCTTGGGAACAGGCTTAACATTAACTATGTGTTTTCCCATTAAATGACTAAATCTTTGCATTATTAAACCTTTAGATTATGAACTTGCATGAGTTATTGGTTTTGTACAACACCACGTTCATAATCTAAAAGCATTAGAAATGGCGGAGAGAAACAGGCCAGCGTTTAGAATTTTGGGAAGTTTCTCCTACCCCATTTTCAACTGATTTATTCCTCAGCACAGCTCCCCCCTCCTTGAGGAAAAATATAATTATTGCAATTTTACAAACAAAGCATAAGCTCAAATAACTGTGTTACTCATAGGTCACACAGGGAATAAGCAGTAAAGTTGGAAATGGAACCCAGAAGCCTTGCCTACCAGTCCCCTACACCAATCTGCATAAAGGATGAGGAGGAAAAAGCCTGCCCATCTGGACATCCATAGGATGAGGAAATTTTATTGTAAAATTGCTGTTTGAGCAGGCAGGTTTGGAATTAGATGGAGTGGAAATTTTCTTGCCTTTGCTGAAACCAGCTTCAAGGCTTCGGCTTTCCTCTTATTTCATAGAAGTTGCAAGAACAGAAATTCAGGATCAAATCATGTCAGCAGAAAGATTTTTTTTCATTTGCCCCATGGATGCTTTCACTGTTCATTGCTTTCACTGGCCTTATTGCTGCAGGCCCCGTCCCGGGAAGGTACTTGGGCTTTTCCTTTTGTGTTTCATCATTCGAGCTGCCTACAGATTGTACAGGGCTAAAGCAACCGCTAATCCTCTGTGCTGCACTGACTAAAGATGCTTCCAGTCTTAATACATAAAAAGCTCTTAATGTGAACAGGAATCTACACACCATTGTGGTTTGGGAGTTGTTTGTGTTAAAGAAATCAGGCGGGTGGGCATGCAGCTTGTACGTAAAACCAGGAAAGGGGCAGTTGTCTAATGGCAAAGCTCTAGCTTGGGAATCAGCATATACTGGGGCTTGTTTCCTAGCTGTGCCCCCAGTATCTTGTGTGCTCAAAGGCCTCTTGCTATTTTCTTTGACTTCTGGATCAAAGTACAAGTATGCTTCAGGTAGCTCTACCTCCTTGACCACGTACATCAGCACAAAGATGCATCACGCTACGGCGCACACAGGCAATCAGTCAATCTACTGATGTAAGGAATAGTCCCTAGCCAGGCTTTTTAGGAAGCCTAGACCTGTCCCCACTGACCCACCGCTGTCCTGTCAGTACATACCAGGGAAAGCCAAATTCAGTGCTCAGTACAGACCAGCTCAAGCTCCAGCAGCAGTGACTCACTGTAGTGTGACCTCCTTGTTGCTCAAGTCATTGCTGAAGCAAAACAACCTCTCCAAAGCCAGCCCTGTTCTCCCAAAGCCAGATCAGATAGCACCAAAGCCAAGATCAATGGCTCTTGAGAAATAACTATCTGACCGATATGGTAATTGCAATGATGTTATGTGTGTAGAGACCTGGAAATGAAGTACATCTCCAAGTTACCACGCTGAGAAGTTACAGTCCGCTGGTCATCAGAACAATGTGATTTATTAATTTATTTGTGCCTGCAAACACAGGGAGGATAAGTAATTAATAAGGCTTTGAGGGAAAGGTTTCTGCTGGATTCACTCCAGTCAGAGACAGGGATAAAGGAACTATGGCTCAGTCGATACAGAACAGGATTATTTTATTATCCTGCCCATTCCCAAGTGCACCTGATGCTTAGAAAAGAATAAGGCCACAGACAATTTTATCCGTAGAAAGCGTATGAGGGAGATGAAGAAGAAAATAATCTGACTAACCTCCCCTCTTCAGATCTAGGACAGTGGAGATTTCTGGACGAAGTGTTTCTGAGCAGTCAAGCATTTTGCGTTGTTCAAACAGTTTAAAAAAAAAAAAGGTACAGAATTTGGCCTGAGAAAATTTTCAGTTGCTGTTAAAACCATGAAGGGTCCTGCTTGAGAGCTTTACAGCCACAGGGAGGGAGGAAGGTGGTGAGCTAGAGCAGCCCACAGGCTTCTACCACAGTACAGCAGCCAGAGGTGCCATGACCCAAGAGGTGAGAGACAGCTTGGTGAAGAGAAGTGTCTCAATGCTTGCCTGTCAGAGGACAGCAAAACAAATATCTGAAGAAACCCAAAGAGTCAGTGTAGAAGGTGTTTTCAAAAATGTCATTTAAATTACAACCGTATGTGAAAGCATATTGGGGACCAGAAATTCAGGACGTGTTTCTGCGTACAGTATCAGAAGTTAACACCCTGAACTATCAGCTTTCTGTGTTAGGTCTTTTCTATTAGCTCAGATACCACAACCTTTTGCTTTTCATGCCTGACTGCTTCCAAAATAGTTATTTTTTTTTCCCAGGAATCTGTATGTGCAGAAAGCTTGGACTGACAGCCCTCTAAAAATGTGACTATGGCTATTCCTGCCCAGACTTGGAAAAAAACCTAATTCCACTAGTAAGTTTCCAGGATAAACCAGATAATGCAATGACACTGCAGGCTTATCTTCATGGTTAGGGCACAGTAACATTTACTGGACCATCTTAAGAGACTTCCAGTGCTGCGTCTGCCCTATCTGATCAACTGGACCTGACACCACCACAAACATAACCCCCATGCCTACCAAGGCCAGATTTTTGGAATAAAGGGAGGCCTGTCCATTCAGCTGAGACATCTAGGGGGCACACAGGGAGTTCCTTCCACATTCACAGCAGTTATAGTCTGCAAGACGCACAGAAATCGTTTTCCAGCAGGTTCTGAACACAGCAGAGCACACAAAAAGGAACATTCTGTCCAACAACAAATAGAAGGAAGAAAAGGGCTGTTTAAAGAGGTGTTGAGAAGGTTGTAGATGACAAATAACTGGGGGAGACAGAGCATTTCATACTGAAATTCTGACAAGCAGCCAGAGATCCCAGTTTAAAGAAAGGGAACAAGCATATACCTGTGAACATGCCTCTGAGCACATGGGCTACCGCAAATACTTTGATTTCATTAGTAATTCTATTACCCAAATTGGTACAGAGTCAGACCAGAACACTTTTTTTCCCCTGAAGTTGCATTAAAATAAAGTTTTAGAACAGGTAATAAAAATCAGTATAAATGGACTCTTCTGCCTATGGCTCTATTGGAAATACACAGATTTTTGGCCTTGTTTCCCATGAAAGCAACACTTAAGCCTTTACTGTGGTTTAATGTCTTAATCTGCATCTTTGAGCCTCCAAATAAACTTGATACAACTTGGTCAAACGTGACAGAGGGGCAGAAGAGACAGATAAAACCCCCAAATAATTCTTGTGAACAGGCAAATGTAAGCAAAGACACGCAGCAAGCGTCCTGGCAGAAGGAAGATGACAGCATTTTGTTAGGAAGCAAAAGCCACCAAAGCTCCGGCCCAGAAAAGCTGTCATTATATCTATGATCTCTTGGGTGCTGAAGTCAATTAACCATGATGATGAATCTGCAGGAAGCCATGATTCAACACTTCCGGTATGCAAAGTCCTCTGCTTTAAAGGTGTAAGGCATGGTCACAAAGTCTATTCAGGAACCTTGTGGGCAGTGAAAAAACAAAAAGAGCCAAAACAAGAGTTATAGGGGACTATATTTCATAACCATATAATTACACTGTAATTACCCAACAATTACAGTACACAATGCATTTGTCTAGGCCTTTTTGAAATCGTCACTAATTTATGTAACTGGAAATGCACCAAGCAAGTAGGAATAATTACAACATAAATATGATGTAGTTAAGTATCTAGAGTTTAATAGCACTTCATTAAGAATAATATCCAAGGCAGTTATGTTGTCACTAAGTTAACCTTCCAGTCATAAGGATAAGCATTGTTTACATATTTGAAAACAAAACTGGAATGTAATTCCACTGACATTACACACAGGAACTGTAAAGTTACGACAGTCACTGGTTACAAAACATGACTTTGTACCCTACTTTAATCATTCACATTGCCAAACTTCTGGAAATTAAATGCACCACAAAGCTGAAGAGAGAGGAATGTCTATGAGACAGTGGTGTCCCTCTGATTTACAGAAGATTTTGACATTTGCCCAACATCTCAAGTTTCCATTTCCCCTGCTATTCGCCTTTAAATGGAAACCTCAATAATTCCAGCTTATTGGAACGACAATTTCTGAAAGTATGCCTCCTTTGCATGTTCTCTGTTGCCTGGTTCTGTGCACACAGATTGCCCAGAAGGAACGTTTTCCATGAGCAAATCCCTCACCCGCTGTGTTAAGCACAGCAGTAGTGAAACACCCAGGGAATAATCACTGCACTTTAGGTAAACTACCGTGAGATGCCGTGGAAAAAAAATGCAACTTGCAAAACTCATTTTTTCACAGAAATTCATGTATGGCTTTTACTTGAGCACAGCAAAATCCTTTAGGTGGTGCAGCTGGGATGGCACCTCTGAAATTGGTGTAACTACACAAATTTGACCAATTTCAAGTCTATTACATTGGCTAACAGAGGTTAAAATATTGTTTTCCATTCTAGAAACAAGACGACCCTTTCTTTGCAGCTGTCAGATGAAGATAGTCAGCATTACATGCGTGTAGTACTCAGCATTTACAGTTTCAGAAGATGTTGGCATTTTTTAAATTTACACCTCAAGCTTGAGTATGTTAAGAGACAAAATAAGTTTAAATCTACTAACTCTCCTAAGAGGCCAGTGGACAAGCCTGGCTGCAAAGCATTAAGCCGCCCAGTTGCCACTCATTTTTCCAAGATGCTGAAGTACTATCTGATTCTTCTAAACCAAACCCAGGACCCTACCACCGTGACTCAGCTATCACCCTGTACCCAGCCTCCCAGTACATAACTAGATGGAACCCATATTTTCCGGAGCCGGCAGGAAGTTTGGACTACAGTAAACTCATTCAGTGTTATAGCTGTAAAGTCACTCAGCAGACTTTTCACTCAGCCCAAGCTCCCCCAATTCTTCTCTGTCCCCTTCTCTGCTTTGGGCACAGGCATTCAGAAGTTATCGCCTGCGACCCGAGGCACACGAAGGCAGAGCACGCCCAGCAGCTAACAGGACGCTTGCACCCAATGGCACGGGAGATAAGCTGCCTCATCAGGGCACAAAACACCCTGGCAAAGTTGAGCTTAGAGGGAAGAAATAGCAGAGGCAGGACCTCATACTCACAACTTTGCTCTTTGACTCAATACAAAGGTTGTAATTCAATTTCAGAGTTCTGCTTCAGTGCATCACTTATGATGTTAGCAGAGAATCTCTCAGCTGAGTTAAAGAATTGTATCAATCAGCAGACAGACATTATTTTATAGAGAGAAAGCAAGAGAAAGACAGTTTATATCTGTGTGTCTGCACTATGTTCCAATTTAATTACTTCTAATTATGAGGTAGTGGGATGTGAAACGCTAATTGAAAATTTTGGGTGCTTACGTCTCAAAGTCTGAGAAGAATTTGTGTGCCCATCTGGTTAATAGGAAAGGGATTTTATTTTCTAGATCATTGATTTATCATCATTAAGGACTCAAATACAGAGTTCTGTAAGTCAGCTTCAGGAATATGTTTTTTCCATTACGTTTACACTCTGTCTAAAATTGCCTCTAGCGCTGTGAATGTTAAAATTGACTGGATTCAATTTACCTCTTCCTCTGTCAGGGGTTATTTATCTCATTTAGCTTTTGTAATGGAAGTTCTTTTGTTTGTTTTAAATAAAGGTCCATGTAATTATTCATTTTTTATTATTACTAAAAACCAATTCCAAAACTGTATTGATTTCAAACGGTAACAATGTCTTGATGGCACCTCGTGTATAAATACACTCACTCTTGCCAAACAGAATCTCAATAATCAGAAGTTTATTACAGGCTACACAAGAACAAATCCACTTTAGCACCCTGACATTCCTTCCCCATCCAGTGCGGAGGTCCAGGGGATGCTTCAGAACATTACATAATTTAAGAGCCAAATCTATCACGTTTTATATCAGCTTTACTTACCATCCAGACTTGTGAGAGTTTGTAGAAGAGTGACTCCTTATAAAAGAGGAAAGAGAATGCCGTGGAAGAGTTAGCCTTTACCTCCAGAAAACCTTGCAGCAGCAGTAATAATAATTTTGGAAGTTACTTGTTAGCTTTTTTTTTTTAATAGATGGAGGAAGTGGATAGGAAGAATATTTAATATCTCATAACAGCTTATGCCTAGATCTTATTTGCTTATTATTCCCTCCGAAAACGAACTTGCTGAAAGCAACTCTTTGTTGAGACACCTCATCACCTTCCAAACTAGGTAAAAATAAAACAGCACTACATTACTGGCCAAAGAATTCTGATTAGATTTCTGTATGACAGGTATGATCAGAGTACACAGAATACCATGAGCTTTCTTTTCAACTTTCAATTCCACAAATGATGCTTTTCATGTTGATAAGATTAATATGTGAGAAAAGAGGGAACACCAGGCACTGAGAAGAGGGAAGATGACCAGTGTCATGTACAGCTTGCCAAAGAAATAGATGAATAATGCAACAATAACATGTAGTATTAATAGAAGACTACATAAAGAACATGGTCTTTTAATTAAGCGTCTAGCCCAGTCGCAGGACAGGTGAGTAAAATGTTGGATTTTTCAAGTAACTGTAGAAAAAGAGGCATTTGTTTAATCTTCCCAGGTCTTGGTCCCACATCTGCTACACTTTCTGTGTAGTGTGTATTACAACACATCAGTTACTAAGAACTATAATATATATAATACTAGTGGTTACCATACACATAAAAGGATGAATGCCTGCCTATCCAGCAAGAGCAGAGTGAAAGTGCCTAGTGCTCAGTCACCCTGCGGGCAAGAGCCTAGCACCAAGCCAAACTGCTCCCTCTGGTATCGGTAAGAGCTACGGGACCAGGGTACACCAGGAAAGGCCACCGTAATTCTCAGGAAACAGTCTCTGCACTCCTTATGACTTATTTATTCAGTAACTCCTACAGGAGAAGCAATCCATTCACCCTTCTGCCCTCCCCCAGTACTAAAGTACTTAATTCTTCACCTTGATTTTCTTTTCTTTCCCCCCTTCCATGCCTTTGACTCAATAAGCAGGTTTTGATTAAGTTTTTCAAGGTTGCAATTTCAGAACAAAAGCACAAAGATTAGCAGTCAAGGCCTTTATTTTCACAAAGATATATTGTCAAAGGGCCATTTGCCCTCATCTGCTACAAGCATGCATCTTTTTTCTGGTACAACGTACCTATTTTTCCCCTTCTTTCTATACAGGAGAATTTGGAGGAAATATGTAATTATTCCGTTGGGCCAGTGGGCATCTCCCCCCTGAAAAATTAATCTTATGCAAAAAAGAGTCTTAGTCTAAAGTACCAAATATCTTGCGATACGTGTGCTTCCCTCAGGTATGGTTTGAAAACTTCCATTTAACTAGGACTCAAAAATCAGCTTGCAGAATTTGCAGAGAGATCCATAATAGAATACACGCCTCTGGCCATGCTCAGCTGCTGTACAAGCAAAGTCCCTGCATCTGTTAAATGGCATCAAAGGATTTTGCTCTTGATAACAATGGCTTGCCTTTCTGGGAACATACACAGGCGTGGGAATATTTGTTTTGCCCACAGCAGGGGTAATGGACACACGTCCCACTTTTCCAGAACACCCTCCAAAAGCAACCTGGCTTCCACCGCTGATATCAGACTTGGCTGCCTATCGTCCTTCTGCACATCCTGGTTTCCTCTGGCAGCTAACTCCAACGAACAAGCAGGGAGGAAAGGAACACAGAGGATACCAGTTCTGCAGTCCAAATGCGGCCAGCGAGCCCCCACAGGAACCACGGCTTTAGGGCACGCTGCCAACCTCACCGCTGAGAGATAAGGCCTACAGATTTCTACCTGAAAGTCGACTCTTCCCCATCCTCAAGTAAAAACTTTCACTTTGGGTAGAATTACCTCATCTCTGTACTGGGGAATGATAACATAACTTCAAGCATTCTGGCGCTGTCTTTGCCTTACCTTCCCTAGGCAGCAGACAAAAAGCACACTCTCCATCAAAGCAAGCCCACCTGGTTTAGCTAAGGTGACTCAGAGGAGACAGCAGCATTTTTCCATGAGTTCTCAAAAGTGCAGTGAGGCTGACAGCAACTTGTTCCTCCTCCCCTGCTGAGCCATTCTCCCATCTCTCTTATTTCTCTCACCTCCCACTAGCACAACCAGTTACATCCTTACCTGCCCTTTCGCTACCGCAAACCTTGCATGAATTTGCTGTTTGATTTCTTCCAGCAGGAGCCCTGTGAAAGCTCAGATTGGCTTCCTGTAGAGGAGAGAATACCAGTCTATAAACACTAGGCTGGTGGAAATCAAATTTGCTGTTATGGTTCTTGAAATAGAGATCTTTTTTCTGTAGCATTAGCTCCTGTACAGGTCTGTCTTCCCAGCTGGGCGTACAGCACTGAGGATACCGATTGCTAAACACCTCCCAATGAGCACGTATTAGAATTCAGACATTTACAGTCATCCAAACCAATCTGTGGAAATCCAGCGACAAGGTGCTCTCACATTTACAGCCAAGCTATTAAACCTTCCTCCTTGTCTGCAGCCAGCCCCAGGCACACACTCATGCACTGACAGGGTTACAAGGGAGAACACAAGCTCAGAAATGATGCTAAAGTATACTTATTTATTTTTATTCCCCAGTGTCGTGGTTTAACTCCAGCTAGCAAAATACCATGAAGCTGCTCTCACAAATCCCCCTCACCTCCTCCAGTGGAAGGGAAGAATTGAAGGAAAAAGAAATAAGGAAGCTCATAAAATTGAAATAAGAACTATTTACTAATTGAGTCTAAATGAATATATACAAATACTACTGATAATAAATAATTAAGATAATAGAAAATAAAACATGATACAATTATGATACAGTTGCTCACCACCCACTGACCAGTGCACAACTACTTGTTGAGAAGTGAGAGTCAGAGCCAGACAGCCCAAGAGCCTCAGCCCAAGCGCTGTCACAGCAGACTCCGAACAAACCCTATGAGCGATGGCACGACCGGGAAAATTAAACAAACCCACCAACTTCCTCCCGAAGAAGCCAGCACAGGAGTTGGCAAAGCAGCTAACGCAGGAGTCAGGAAAGTGTGAGCAAGTGCCAGGAAGTAAAACAGAGTAAAAGAGAGAGTAGCGACTCCCGGACCCCCTCCTCGCCTCTGCCCCGAGCATGATGTACTATGGAATGAAATACTCCCTTGGTCAGCTGGGGTCAGCTGCCTGAACTGTGTGTCCCCTGCACTGCCTGTAGCAAGACAGTGAGAGCTGGGAATGCAGCTGCAGGGTCAGAAGCAGAGAAAGACCTTGAATCTGGTGCAGGCATTGCCCAGCACCAGCTGAGACCTTATCAGGGCTCCTCTCAGCATCCAGGAACAGCTTCATGGCAGCCACGGCAGAGAGAGTTAACTCCTTCCTGACTGAACCCAGTACACCCAGCTATACTCATGATTTCATGGGGGCCTTCTGGTTACTCTTATATTCATTTGTAACTTCCTAAAATAATCGTGTTTCCAAACCACGCTAGAAACAGCTATAATGAAAAACCCAGGTAAACACAAAAAGGTGCAAACTAGCTCACAATCCACCACCTGGAACATCCCCTCAAGTACCTCAGACACAACCTCTCCCCCACCCCCAAAAAAATCACATGCAAATGTTAACCCTAAGATCTGAGCTTGCCATTAAAGCACTGAGCTTAGACTTGCAAGACCTCCATTCTGTTCCTAGATCTGCTAGTGACCTGGGGCAAGTAATTTCATTTTTCTTTGCCTTAATTCTCTCTCTTAAACAAAGGAATAACAGCTGCTTTTAACAGAAGGAATTGTAAGGGGGGTGAAAAAAGGAAAGCTAAATCAGTTGGTACTTAGGCTGTGCTGAAATACGGTTTTGGAGATTACAGTGGCACACTGACAAGTAGCTCCATACCCAAATGCCTGAGGAGAGAAATGCCACACATTTCCTACATTTTAAACAAGAAAAGCTCACTGAGTACTTGTTGAGCAGTGTAGAAGTTACTGCTTCCAGGGAACCGTCCCTTCAATTTTAAACTGCTTGTATAGACTAGGTACAGATAATGTATAAGGAGGTAAGGAAATAAATAATCAAAAAAAAACAGTGGGGGAAGGACAAATTCTCCCAAGAAATTTTCCACATTTAACTATAAAAAAAAGAATCCCTCATAAGCATCACCAAGAACTACAGTTTCTGCAGCCTGAAGCTTGTTACTGAAAGGCAGAATAAACTGCACCTGCATATAGCTCACAGGAAAGGCGTCAGCCGATACAGCAACAGCAGTGGAGGAGTTGAGAATGCCACAGTGAAGAGCCTAATGAGAAGGGAATACAGGCACAGACAGCCCTTGTCCCGGAGGAGGTTCATACCACGGCAGTCCAGCTGTCATGAATTGTGATGAAACACTAATACCACACAGCAGTGATAAGAACAACCTCTACCCACCTTCCCGCAATCAACCTCAAAGCCAATCGGTCATGGTATGTTAGCCTTTTGCGTACACCCATATCTGCCTGACCGTAAACAGGCACATGCATGAGGGTGTAGTGGACGTCCACAGGACCACACGTGTGTGTACCTGCTGTCAGCTAGCGCTCGAGACCAATGCACATCTCTCGAGTTTGTCAGTCCATGAGCATACACATCAGCATCCGTCTGACACGTATTTCTGCATGCCCACCTGACTATCCGTGCACAAGTTTAAATCCTCACCTTTGCACGTCTCGGCCCGTGAAAGCACGCCCCCGAGAAAACCCATGCGCAGACGCGTGCATGCGTCTGGGTGCGTATGTGACGGGCATACGCATTACCTGCGTACCTCAGTCAGAGCACGTGTGCACGTGAGCGTGTCCGACGGCTGGTGGGTCTCCTGAAAAGCAACGCTACTGGGCGACTGCTGTAAGCAGCGATTTGCAGTAATAAAGCAATCAGCTTTTGTACTAGGGAAGAGCCAGGAGTTTTAGAATGATTGCACCTCTATCTAACAAATTCCCTCTGATACCGCCTTTTCTTCTACTACAAAATTAGCATGGGCCTGGAGAGCTTATTAGCATGGGCTCTAAACTTCATCTGTAATGTGCTCACATCTCAATATTGTAACAGGAAGCAGGGAAAGGCATGGAAGGTGAACATCTATATGCAGAGAAGCTTCAGGCATTAATGAGCGAGGCTTGATTAAAAAACAAACAATCCTCCCCACCCACCTGCCCCTTGGGAACCGTTCATCTGTTGGGTAAGGATGATTTTGAGATCCGTTTGATAACAGTGATACCTCTTACCTATCAAATACCCCAAACAGTGTTTTAAGTTAAAGCCTGGTATTTAATGTCAGAGATGCAAAAGCCGCACACTCAAATACAGCTTGAAACCCGCACAGAACATAATACAGTACATGGGAACAATATATTCCCAAATTCAGAGTGAGAAAGAGACAACTGGCACAATGCTTAAGTTCCAAAGTATAACGCACGCTGGCTATTGAGCATAGGAGTGGGCAGGAAGTTCTCTGTTCCTCCTGAGCACTGGAGCAGTGCAATTTGCATCTGAGTCTGGAAGAGCAGTTGTATTTCCAGAGATGCTTTTAAGAGGTTCCTGAGAAAAACTGGCTCCTGACAGGAACCAGGTAACGGGTGGATAAAACACAAACCCATTTGCTAAACGCCACTTGAAAAATCACAGGCAGCATAATTGACTTTTACAGCTTGGATAATGTAGGTCACTGCATTAGTGCAACAAGAAAATGAATGTATGTTGGAGTGAAAGACAGAAGGGAAGTAATTACAAAATATAGATTAAATAACCATCAGATAACAGGCATAGTAATAAGAACAACTAGGGTGAAGATAGAGGAGAAACAATTTGTTAAATGGATTGTAGCAAGGTTCTAAGAAACTGCTGGTCTCTGATGGTAGGCTTTTCTTTTTTCTCCTTCACTGCAAACTCAATAGAATAAAGTATTCCTCCTCTTTTTGGAGCTGATATCCTCTTCTCATGGTATCAGCTTACAGCTTGCTCAGCCTAGAGGGCTAATAAGTCAGAACCTGATTATATTAACAGACAGTTCTTAACTCTTGCAGAAACAGGAAGCCGTAAAGTCTCCAACAAGTAAGAGGGATCACAGTTCAATCCTGCAAAGCCCTGAATTCTGGCAAAGGCTTACTGAAGCTTTGCATTCTCAGTGCTTCTGCAGTTTAACCTGAAGAAGTTAAAAAGGGAACCAAACAAAACCCCAAAAAACACATCTGCTCTCCCCCTAAACAAAGGAACAACCCCAAGAAACCCAAAACAAACGAAAAATACGGCACGCTGGATTAAAGATGCACATACGATTTATTTTCCCCTTCACATGAAACCATTTCAGTCCAGTCCAGCCTAATAGTGCTCTGAACTAACCAGTAGCAGATACCTGTTCTGTGACCTCTAAAAGAAACATTTGGAGGACTGTCTGTCTTCCAGCAGTTAAATGTTTTTGTAACGCACCAAATCACCATCACAACTACCATTCCCTTGGCAAGAGCACATGGCAGATAAATTCACAGATCTAAACTTCTATTTGCGAGAAAAGGGTCTGCGCGAACCTCCAGTGAGTGGCACCCCAGATGGTCAAGGTTGAAGAGGATGAGGCAGAAGGGACGTAACACAGCAGCTGCTCAATCAGTACCTTGTATCAATGTTTAAGTGACACTCACCTGCACCCCAGAGTCCAGAAGAGACACACATTTGTTGTCTCAACTCCTGCAAATTCACATCCGCCAGCTGATGTGCAGATGACATCCAATGGCATTCTCTCATTCTAAGAAGGTCAGGGATGGACGCTGGAACAAAAGATTGAGAGTCACTGAAAACTTGGTGGAAGATGCATAATCTTCATATTGAAGAGGAACAAAATCCAGCAGCAGGTGTGCCTTGCACAGCTGCTTCTGAAACCTTTGGCCCTTTTGAACACAGGAGAAGCTACAACTATCCCACTCATTGGGGATAAGGTACAAAGCACAGAATGTCCTCGCCCCACAAGAACTATTGATTTTTAATGCCTTTTCTCCCTTGTTTTTTTAATACTTTAACATGGGTTTGTCATCTGAATTTGATCCTGCGCTAGGACAGCTTAACCTGTCAACACAGCATGGGGAGGGTCGAAGAAGCAGGCCTCCCTTTTGCTCATTCACTCCCTAAGAGTGGGAATGGAAATGAAGTTTGTCTCCAAAAGATCCAATTCTTGTCTTTTGCCACAACGAGGGGCAACACTGCCTCACCTAGGGATCTGACACACAGGGCCTAATATACTTCCTCCTGAAGCATGACTTCTGCTGTGTGCAGCTTGTAGGCTGTGGCTGCATTGGATCATCCTTGTCCTCTGTTTGCTCCATTCATTAATCAATGGCTCCTCTGAATGCGAATGAGTTCGGAAAGGAGCCAGGTGAAAGGAATGGCAATTTGCTCACAGCTTGATAATTATGCATTTTTCAAAATAAATTAAAGCCAGAGCTAACAGCAGCACACTGTTTTCAGAAGTCCTGCTTATACAGAGAAATTAATTGGAAAGCACATTGATTGGAGGGGCTGCTGAATTCCAGCATGCAATTTATTTCCCCATTGTTCCACAGCAGCTCCCAGACTGCTTACCAGAGAGAACCTCTCACCTCTGCTCAAGCCAGAAGGGCGGTAAAAGGAACAGGTTGCCCAGAGAAGCTGTGGATGCCCCATCCCTGGATGTCTTCAAGGCCAGGCTGGATGAGGCTTGGAGCAACCTGGTCTAGTGGAAGGTGTCCCTGCCCATGGCAGGGGGGTTGGAACTAGATGGTCCTTAAGGTCCCTTCCAACTCAAACCATTCTGTGATTCTATGATAAATAACCTCTACTCATCTGAAACTATCTTTGGAGAAACACAGACTAAAGTTTGGGAAGGACAGGGATGGCAGGCTTCAGTCAATCTTTGGTTTTGGGTCACCCAAGGCAAAGCAAAGCTCCAAGTTCAATTAAAACAACAAGACATATGGCAGCGAGTAATTTTACAGTGGAAACACTGCAAAAGATCTCTTTCATCTCGAGACACACAAATCAGGGGTTTGGGTGAACAAACAGCAGATAGATATTATGCCCATCATGTTTCTGTTCTTTACTTCTTAATGAAGAAACTTCATCAAGCAAAAGAGAAACTCATCCACTCCACTACAGGCTCCTGGTTACCCCCTCCGGAAAGGATCTAAACTCCAGTACAAACACTTTGGCAACTGGCTACTCAGTCTGAGGTCTGGGAAAGAGGCAACTTCAGAGATTCCTGGGTCACAAGGCACCACAGAGCACACCACAAGGACCCCGATTTAGAAGAGAATCCTTTCTGCTGCGTGTGCTACGCATTCTGACAGCAAGGTTAGGGCAGTTTTCCAAGCTATTACTCCAGTAAATTACAGAAGGTGGCGGCTTTCTTGTAGAACAAATCCCAGGCTGTTGTTTTGTTCCGTTTACTCTTTTCTTTTTGTACAACCCTGCCTGCCTGACCAGCCTGCACGTGTTTCAAAGGGCAGCTCTGCATAATAAATTGAGTTTGTGTAATCAAATATTTTAGGAGCTGAGATTAGCTTTAATTTGCTGTTCTCACAATGCCTCCCCCACTCTTCATAAAACTGCACCCGGCACAGCAGGCATTTATCTTAACCAGCGTTTTCCAGATCTAATGCTGGCACAGTCAGGAAAATATTGCAAATAAGTAAAAGATAGAACCCACAGGAGAATTAGACCTACTTGGATCCACTTTGTAGCATTAGTTTCACTACACAAAACCTAAGGTGGCAAGGAGACAATTGCTGCTTTCTTCCTAAGAGCAAGGCACTGGAGAAAAGACCAAGAGAATGTTCCCATTCCAACTAGTTTAGATACACATCACCTTCAGCAATATCCACTGCCGCCAAAAGCAAGAGCTCAGGGTTTATAATCCAGTTGCACTGTGACATCTGTAACAAAAGATGAAAACCTGAACTCATTGTTACCGTTGCCCAAATTTGCTTATCTGAAACTCTTGGTTTGCCACATTAGGAAGTGATGGCTGCAAGCAGCTTCCATGGAGTCAGTATGTGACTACACCCAAGGTTTTGATTTATACCCTTTCTATCTATCTTTAGATTTCACCTATCCACAGATCACTGTACAAAAATCAGAGTAATAGCAGGCACCCTTCCCTTTATTCAGCACCAGGGTGAAATGGATTAGATTCTCTTCCAGCTGAAATTGCTTCTCTTGGCTAAGCTAGGAGACATTTGTATGAATTATTCCTGAGATCCTTGTGATCCATGTTCAGGGAAGAGGGGTATGAATTGGCAAGATGGGAACAGCTGGAGCCCACTTCTCATAGCCTCAGCAAGAAATCTTCATAATAAAAATTAAAATAAAACAAGCCCCATCATCAACCACAAGCAGAAGCCACTCTAACATGTCAGCTGGATTAAACCCTTCCTGGATAGTTCCCTCACAAATAATTAAACAGAGGGCAGCAAGGCACTAGGGCAGTTGGCTGGGATTCAGACTGCAGAGGCGCCAGGCCAGGGCGGTTTCCTGGTCGGTCGTATGCCTTCCCTCTGCTACACGATCCCGCCGCGTGGACAAGAGCTATAGAGCAGTAGGGCAGGGATAGTAAAAGGTGGGTTTCAGGGAGCTTTTATAGACCTCTAAAATGACACCCACATTTCAGCCAAAGCATAGTGTTAACCACGCACCTCACCTACATTAGTTATTCATATCAAGGCTACGCATGCTTCAGGAGTAAAATATTCCTGAACTGAATGACAGTTTGATGATTAATGCCATGGGAAGTGTCTTCAACTCCGAACTTCACTGCTGCACACACAGTCTCCTGAACTACTGACAAGAGTCTCCCATCTACAGCAGAAGGCATAAATTCCCTACAGACCCCTACAGCCTTCATCAGTAGTCCCTCGACATAACGTCATTAATTCCTTATCAATTCACCATTCAACACAATTCATCAATTCCTATGTTAATTATACAGTGCCCGGCAAAAGGAGAGATCTAATGGATACCTGGGCTATCACAGAGCTTGCACGTGTCAAGTACTTTCAAGGGGAAAAAAACCCCAAAACAACAAGGTTCCCCTCAGTACTTCTTTCGGCAAAAACCCAAGAATAGCAGATTGCATATTAACGTTGATAACACAGTCTTTAAGCTGCTTAAAGTCAATTGAACCTCACAGGCCATATTTTTAAAAGCTTCCAGTTTAAACAAAGTTACAAAGGTCTTTTTTTAATTATTATTTTCACATTTGCACTGCTTCCATTTTTTCAAGGGATCAGCTGAGGACACGTGGAGAAACCTTCCTTTCTTTGTCTTCCCCTGCACCAGACAAACTGTATCATTGGTATGCAGGGTATGAGCCAGCCTGCAGGCCTTTCTATTCATTCCCCACTTCACTTGTTTGAGTTGTGCCAACTTGGATTTTGCTGCTGAAGCCATGTAGAAAACTGCAGTGAAAGACTATGTTTCAGAAAAGAAAGGCACAAACGTCACATCTTCCAAAAATACAAAGAAACATCTTACTAGCATTTACCTGTAACTTCAAGACAAACTAACTATTTATAGATCTGAAGCACAAGTCATTTATCCAGACTATACCTCCATTTCTGAAGGAGTTGGCGACTGGCAGTAACAGACTTTTTCATTCCTCACCCCTTGGCGATTCCCTTGAGCGCACTGAACTTATTTACACCAATGTTTCGTCTGTGCTGATCTGGGACACCACGGCTGGTGTGCTTGGAGTTTTGCAGAAATACAGCCCCAGGGTGGAGTACCACCCACAGAGAGCCCCATGTCTGCCTCAGTGCAAGAGGGTAAAAAACCAAATCAGAACAAACAGCCTGTATCACTATTCCTTTTGAAAATCCTTGTATGTTTCTTTTCTAAGGAGCTTCCACCTTGCAGTTGGCATTCCTACAATCAATCTTACGGCTAATTAGTATTATCGTGGAAAGGTTCCTGAATCCAGTGGTCCAGACACTCCCCAGGAAAGCCTAGGTCCTACTCCCAGAAGCGATGCATAAGATTATCCCCAGTTCCTGTGTATAATCACCACTTAGCCTTTGTTATTTATGTTATTAATACGTGCACCTATTCAAGACACCCTCCCACATACACACACTACATCTGTTCCTAAGAAATACCTCAAGGAGAGAGGTGCCAAATTCCTTCCCAAGAGTCACAGAGCAGAACTAAGCAACTGAGTAGGAAGGATGCTGCACAAAGACAATAAATACCTCTGTACTCTGGGCATCAGCCAAATATTCCAGCCGTCAAAGTGAACGGAAAGGCAGCCTCTACCTTTGGCGAGCGCTGCACTACGATCCTAAGTGTATCAGCCCTTGAAAACAACTGATCCTGTGAGTGATGCAGCTGCAGAGCACAGCGAGAGCATCAGCATCTCTGAGCCACGTCTCTGCAAACCCCGTGGGAAGCGCCAGCCGAGGCTCGTCCCCGGGTGACTGGGAGGCCTGCCCAGTGCCCTGCCAGGGAAGGGTCCCAGAGGTTTGTGGCTCCCTGGCAGACCTCTGCCCGTCTCGCTTCATTAACTCCTCAGGGCTGCTGCACTGCAGAGATAGGCAGAGCATCAATGCCTGTTTTTTGAAACATTCATTTAATAAGCAGAGCTGGGTGGGACTGGGGAGGCAGCAGCCAATTAAGGAACCATCAAACTTCTCTTAAAAACCTCCTTCAATAATGCATCTCGCTCCTGCCTCCAGCCAACATGGTAATTGTGTCTAATTTCTAAATTTTCATGCAGTTGCTGCATTTGCCTCCCCTTAATGAGATGTAAATGTGTTGCCAGTTTGTGGATTTGTTTAATTGCAGGGTAGCTAAACTGTGATTGGCCAGAAGGTTCATTTTTAAATTTATTTATTTAGCAGACATGCAAGGCATTTTTAGAATTCTTTTCTCCAACTAAAAGGGGTGGGGGGAACATATTCTGTTCTCCTGTTACATTCAGGGTTCTGTGACAAAGAAACCATCTGGTTTTCCAAGACTTTGCGACACCTGCCATGTTCCCAGTATTTGAAGTAACTCCGAATACCTCCTGTTCAATCCAGGTTCCTAACCTGGATTCTGAGGCTCAAGGATCTTCAGTTCTCAGCAGGCACATGAAACACACCCGAAGCATTTTAAATGGCTTTGCTAGACAACAATACTAATTTGTCGGGGTTTTCCTCACCCACTTCCCATAAAGGCATTTAAAAGAAAGCATGAAAGACTCAGGTCCTAAACTGGGTAAGAAGAGAGTCATCATTTCCTAGTCTAACTCCAGATCAGATCTGCTAAAGCTCACAGGAAATATTAACTGATTTCAGTATCTTTAACTTATTGTCACTTCAGAGTTTGCTCAAATATAGGAGAGCAGTAAGAAATCTCCTAAGTCTCAGCAAAACTTTGCATGTGTAGATAAAACCCTGATTTGCCCTGCAGAAACTTTACCACCCAGAATGATGATATAGAAAAGGCTTGGTTGGATTTGCCAGTTTCAAAATATCTGGAAGCGATAAAATTATCTCCGGCAAACTGTGTCCACCTGTTATCAATGATGTAACCAGAACCACATGGCCATTTCTGCAAGGGCAGTTTTCAAACCAGACCCACACTGTAAATGCAGAGGGTGTGGGTTTTGCTGCTTTGTAAACCAGCAGTCAATTCTTCCACTCTGCTGCTACTTAACAACAATTAGTCTGCTGAGACAGTATAGCGTTTTCAATAGTAAGGTCACTGCATAAAAAATATATTAATTTTCAGAATTTCTATAGCATTCTGCTTTCAGTTTTACAGCACCTAATGCTGCTTTTCCCACTTACCTTCATGTAATGACTCACCCATGTAATTCATTGAGACTTGCGCACATAAATCTCCCCTCAACCTCCCAGTAAAACTCTAAAGCAGCACTATTTACCTTAGCATCAGACATGTTAATACAGCACTTAGCACAAGGGATTCCAATTACCATCATCTATAAGCCTTGACATCCAGCCTCAAGAAGTTAAGAAGTCTCTTTCCAACTCTGGTATTCTACAGGAGTATCTGAGGATACATCTTGCCCCCAAAGTAGTACTCCTAGACAAGCAATAGACCTATACAGACTTATATTTAGACCTGGAGGTTTCTTCTCAGGCTAGAAGGCCCAAACAATGACCTTGGACCAGAAACACTTAGGAGAGCTTAATTTCCTGGCAAACCTGTCCAGGAGGCACTGCAAGCACCTGATTGCTAGTGAAAGGTATCGCCGCATAAGTGGTGAATATCTCGCTGTGCAAGTCACTTCCAGGTATCCTTTAGAAAAGAATGGAAGTTGATTTCAACTCCATCTGCCTGTTATTCCACCATAAACAGATAGCTACAAAAGTAATCAGCATGTCCCAGGGCCAAGGGCATCACTTCTCTCAACCATTGTCAGTAACGGCCAATAACACAAGCCCGCAGAGCAAAGGGAAGTGACAGCAGGGAAATAATTTAGCCTTTAACTGACACGCTATCCAGTTAAAAGCCATTTACCTTCTGCTGCTCGGTGTGCCATTGCTCATTTTAGTTTTGAAGTGACATCTCCCCAAGTGCCATTAACATGCCAGCAGTGAAAGGGAATTTATAGAGTATGCACCCCAGAGAATTATAGCCTGGGTGGCTGTGGTGAAGGAGAGTACTTTGTGGACTCCTTGTTTATCCTTACAGCTCCCACCCCATCCAATTCAGAACATCCAGAAGGCAACTCCACTTTTGTCACCTTCTCTCCACAGCACAGTGTGACCTGATAATGCATTTCAGCAGCAATTATCGTCTGGAAGGATCCCCTAGCATTCGACAAAGTACAGCATTTAAATTCCTCCGTTGGGAGGAAGAAGGGGTCTATTGTACCACACTGGAAGGGCAACACTACTGACAGGACTTAACAGCAACCGTCCTGGGTAAAACACAAAGAATTGCAGTGTAAAACTGAGGGGAATAGTACTGCCCAAAGTAGATGATTTTTCTCCAGAACTAGATTCCTGCAGTTACAAAAACGTCATGTAAAATTGGATGTCCATGCAGTGTCTGAAAGGCAGCGCTCAGCTCACACCTACTTCAT
>NW_010246888.1:88965-89782 GCF_000690775.1 Eurypyga helias
ACTATTTTCATTTCTAATCACCCAAGCTAGGCATAAATAGTACTGGATTTTGAGCTAGTAGGCAAACTGCAGAGCTTAAAATGATCAGGTAAGGATAAAAACCACCATTTACCATAAACCAAGGAGTCGCAGGAAAAGCCGAAGTAATCTTGGAAGCCAGAATTACTAGTGTATCAGTATCAATATCTGCAAGTTCAAAGTTGATGTAGCAGATACAAATCTGCTTCCACAAGAGTCAGGTCAAGCAGGATTCAAACCACACCAACAGGCAACTTCCACAGCAAACTCTGTGCCTTTAGTAGCTAAACAAGAGAGGGGCAAATAGTTGCTAATTGAATTCACAGTTGCCCTTTACTCAGATATATTCAGATGACAGATGAATTTACATTAGTTTAATGTGAATCACCACGGATAATGGAAAACAATACTTATGCTAATGAGAGAAAAGAGCAAAAGCTTTGCAAATGAGATGGCATTTGTTCACCAGCCGGCGTGCAGCTGATTAGAAACAGCACCATGATTGATAGCTCCATCCATCCCCACTCCTGGCAGGCCACCTCTGTGGGGCATCCCCACAGCATCTTTATTTCCCAGCGCTTTGTGGGCACCCCGGGGGCGCAGCCTAACAGGGGAGAGGCACGGCAGGACAGGAGAACACACGTTCAAGGGGGAGACAAAGGCGTAGGCGGTGCTACAGGGCCAAACGACAAGGGAGCACCCAGCTAGGGGACAACCCCAACGCTTGCAGCACACCTGCGCCTTCCCATGAAGGCACACGGGCTCCTTCCCCCGTCAGCACCCGCTTTTCCAGCTCCCC
>NW_010246889.1:0-5141 GCF_000690775.1 Eurypyga helias
ATCCCACGCGCGGCTGCGGAGCTCTGCGCCCTCGGGAGCGTGCCCTGCGTGGGGGCTCTTTGCTGGAAGAGCTGGAAAAGCCAGAAGGAGCCCTTAAGTAGCCACAGGCCTTGGGAATGTCTCGTTTGATGTTGGTCAGCCAAGACCAGGAGATGGCTATGTGGATGGAGGCCTTGAGTCATCTAGCCCTGCCGTCCTCCACTCCTACCCAGTCATCTTCTCTGTCTTCTCCGCTTGTGTGCCTGTGTGTGCAATTAATCCAGGTTTCTGCTTGATTTGAAATCTTAAGCACCATGTGCTTTCGCCTGTTTGCTCTCTCCTCCTCCTCCCCATCCCCGAGGGGATGCGGCTGCTGGCACGTGTGTGAGCTGACGTGTGGCTTTCGGACCCCAGCCCTCCTCCCAGACAAAAGTCGCTTGTCCATCCTGCCCAGGCTCGTGGAAGCCAAAGAGATGTGACCTTCATCTCGTTACTCAAAGAGAGAGGTGACTAACGGGGCTCCATTGTGCTCTTCCCAGTGAATGGTGTTCCCTTGATCCAAGAATAGCTCCCAGCCCTATTCGTTATGTGGAGATGAGTCACGCAAAGCCTGTCCTCTCCAGCCCTAAAGTCTTGAAGCTGTTCCCGATTCGGGGTCTGGCTGTCCTTGAACGAGCCAGGCGCTCTCTGAAAGGATCTCGTTGCAGCCTGGCTCCGCTCGCCGCTGGCACAGCTGTCTGGGTGACACTGTCCCACTCCCGGTGACATCTGGCACTTGTAGGGCAGAGACAACTGCAACGGCTCCTCCTCAACCCCCACCCCAAGCTCAGGGCCCACCACCAGGCAAGATTCCCGACCCGGAGAAGGTTTTTCCACTTCCTTCCCAACTGGTCGGGACTGAGATGGGTCTCGTGGCTCGGCTGCCCGGCAGGAAGGGCAGCTCCTCCGGCTCCACGGCCCACCCGCTCCCTGGGAGCGGGTCCCTTTGGCACGGCGGGGGCTGGCCCCTCGCTGGGCTGGATGTGGCCTTGGTGTGCCTTTGCAGTGAGGTGACATCTGGGAGGATGGCTCCGGCCGTGCGCTGTGCTCCAGCCTTTCCCAACGACCTTCTGACCCTGTGTTTGGTTTTTCAGGGCCGCCCTGGCCTCTGCCCACCAGTGCCACCCCCTTCCTCAGACCCTCAGTGTGCTGAAGAGCACCCCTCAAGTGAGGGGCATGCACACCATCATCAGGTAAAGCCCCCGGCACCGCGCTCTCCTGGGGTGGGACAGGGCTCAGCTTGCTTTGGCCTCCCAAATCCAACTAGTGCCCTATCCCTGCGGTTTGGCACAGGACAGAGAGTGCTGGGCGCTGGGTCCAGGAGCTGTGCTGTTCTTCGTGGTCCTGCCAACAATTTTTGTCAGCTTTTTCACCTTAAAACTGCCACTGCAATTCCAGGCACAGCGCCGTGCAAACGGGACACCGGCAGCCAGGCGGGGCAGGGGCTGCCCTCCTCCACGCAGCCTCTGACCCCCATCGGCACGTTTTTGTCCAAAGCTCACGTTGGCTTTCCTTCCCCTCCAGAAACAAGGAGACGAGCAGGGACGAGTTCATTTTCTACTCCAAGAGACTGATGCGGTTGCTGATTGAGCACGCGCTCTCCTTGCTCCCGTTCCAGGTGGGTGTAGGGTGTAGCTGGGAGGGTGGGCAGCAGGCACTGTTTCCTCTCCGACTCCCAACCCATAACAGCCAGGGAGATGGGACAGTCCTGGCACTGCTCTTCCATCCTTCCCTGTGTATCATCCCTCTCCTCCCAGATTAAAAAGGGGCAGTGACAGCCTGGCCCTGGGTGACAGCTCTTGGTCCAGCCTTGGTCTCCAAGGGGCCAGACCAGCTGGCAGCTGGAGGGCTCCCCGGTGCCAGGGCTCCTCCGAGAGCCCCATCAGAGCCCCCGGTAATGCTTCTCGTGTGTTTTTTGTAGAGTTGCACAGTCCAGACCCCGCAGGGACAGGACTACGAAGGGAGGACATACAGCGGGAAGCAAGTAAGTGGAAGCAAAAGGTACTTACTGTTCAACCCTGCCCCGTGGGGCCGAGTTGAAAGCCATGGGGACGGGGGGGAAGGACACCCCTGGCTTCTCAGGGCTTCCATCAGGCCTGCTGTCATGGTATAATACCCCGTGTCATCGGGACTGGGGGCAGGTCGGTAGCCAGGGGTGCCATCAGCACTGTCACCGAGCCACTGCTGCCTGAACTGGGAGCAGGGCAACCCTCTCGGCAGGGATGTCCTTTGGGGTACCCACTCCTCGAGGCCCAGTACCATACTGGGGTGGGGCGTACGCCCCGCGCCATGCCTTGCCGTTGACACCGGCCGTGCACTGCAGATCACTGGGGTGTCTATCCTGCGAGCGGGAGAGACCATGGAGCCAGCGCTGCGTGCGGTGTGCAAGGACGTCCGCATCGGGACCATCCTCATCCAGACCAACTGCAACACGGGCGAGCCAGAGGTAAAGCCGGGGGCTGACGAGGGCATCTCCTGGAATTTCCCTGCACGGAGCGGGGGTCACTCAGGTATTTCCTGAGAGCTCTGATCTTGACCCGGGGGGGAGCCGAGGGCTTTGAAGGCTTCTGAAGAGGGCTTTGCCAGCATGGTCATGCCCATGGGGGCTGGTTTGCTGTCCGAGTGTTCACGCCAGCGCCCAGCTCCACGCTGGCATCCCAGAGATAGAGATGCATGAAAGACCCTTCCCTCCCCCAGCCTCGAAGAGAAGGGCTGGGGTTGCTCCGTTCACCTGCAGCCTCTAAGCTGGTCTCTCTCCCCAGCCCCACTACCCGCGGCTGGTCATCCTGATGGACTGCACGGTGTCCACGGGCGCAGCGGCCATGATGGCAGTGCGGGTGCTGCTGGTACAGAGCGTGTGCAGGGGAATTCCAAAGGCAGGGGGAGACAGGACAAGGGGTAACGGGTTTAAACGGAAAGAGGGAGATGGAGATGGGACATGAGGAAGGAATTCTTCCCGCAGAGGGTGGGGAGGCACTGGGACAGGTTCCCAGAGAAGCTGTGGATGCCCCATCCCTGGAAGTGTCCAAGGCCAGGCTGGATGAAGCTTGGAGCAACCTGGTCTAGTGGAAGGTGTCCCTGCCCATGGCAGGGGGTGGGACTGGGGGGGCTTTGAGGGCCCTTCCCACCCAAACCGCTCTGTGATTCCATGTCGAGCACACAGAGGGCAGATGGTTCACCCCCCAGGAACATGCCAGAACCCAGCCGCAGCTCTGCTGAGACTCTCCCTCCCTTGTGAAGGAGGGTGTCGTGGGAGCCAGCACAATTTGGGGTGACTAACCAGGCATTGGCATCGCCCCTTCCTTGTGTCGCAGCAGTCTGGATCTGGTTGGTTTCTTGTAACCCCAGCTGGACACGGGGAGGGGAGGAAAGCAGCTCCAGAAAGTGCCCCTGGAAGCCTGGGCCATAAGCTGCCAAGAAGCCCTTACCCCAGCTGTCTCTGTGCCTTTCCCATAGGATCATGATGTCCCGGAAGACAAGATCTTCCTGCTCTCCCTGCTCATGGCAGAGATGGGTGTCCACTCAGTCGCCTATGCTTTCCCCCGGGTGAAGATCATCACCACAGCCGTGGACAAGAAGGTGAATGACCTTTTCCGGATAATCCCTGGCATCGGTGAGTATCTGGGTAGGAATGACCTGTTCCAGGGGGATTTTCGGTGCTTCTGGCCCGCTCAGCAGAGGAGGTAAAGCCCTGGTTGTCAGCAGCACCTTAGGTTTGGCCTCATTTTACTCAGAGACCCACTGTCTCTCCTGGGTCTTTCTGTTGGGTGGGTGTTGGGATCAACGTGCACACTCAGAGCTGCCAGGCAGCATCATCCTGTTGGAAGAGGAGCCATTCCACATGCCCTGAGCCTCCTCCGGCCCCGGGTGGAGAAGCTGGGCTGGGACAGCTGGAGCCGACCTGTGCCCACCTCGTTCCTGAAGCTGCCACCTCCAACCAGCTCATCCAAAACAAGCCCACGGTGTCCTTCTGTCCTCACCTCGGCGGAGCCAGGAGACACCCCTGACACCGGGTGCTAAAGCAGCCTCCACGCTGCTCCAGTTTGGGTGCTACACAGGTTTAGTGCTGTTCACGCCGTCAGATCAACCTGCTTTGGTTTCGGGGGGCGGGGGTGCAGGCCGGAGGAAGGGTCCCGCGCTCCCTGCAGAGCTGCACCGTGATCTCCTCTCTTTCTTCCCGCAGGGAACTTTGGAGATCGGTACTTTGGAACAGACGCTCCTCCGGACTGGAGCGACGATGAAGATGCTCTCAGCACTTAGCTGGATGTGGAGATGCCACCGGCGCCAGGCAGCTTCAGCACCGCACCTTAACCCCTTCTGTCCGTCGCAGATTTCTCCTGCCTCCTCACCGAGCATAGATATTTTTTTCAAATCTTACATTGGAGATGTAGGGCATATTTTTTCAAAGAAACAAAAATCCTAGTTTGTGGGCAGTCGCGTGTCCCAGCGCAGAGCGGAGTTAATTTATTTTAATTTAAATATTTGCCTATATAACTTATTGGAGATATTTTATAAAGAAAAATAATAAATTTTTTCTCTGGTTTTCTTGAACAGAGCTGTTCTTTGTCATGTCCCCAGGATTCCCAGAAGGATTCGCGACCCTCGGGACTGCTGCCCTGGGAGGGGAGATGCCGTGAGCGGTGGTGTGGGGATCGAGCCCCTGCTGTTGAGGAGCCCTGCAGCCCTGCAGCTCTGTCTCTGTGCTGGGTACAGGCAGGTGGTTGTCGTTCTCTTCGGTGAACACTGAAGCTCTTGCGCCCCAGGGAGAGCCTGTCCTGTGGGATATGCTGGCTCTGTTGGATGCTACTGAGCCATCACCCCATGGGAGCTGGTGGGGATGGAGAGCACCCTGCAGCTGTTCTGCAGGGGTAGGGTGACCCCCTCAGATCAAGGGCTCCTGCCTGCAGCAGGGTCGTGAGTGGGAGAAAAACCCAGCACTCCCATTCCCAGCTCCACCTCTTGCTGCCTTGCACTGGGGAGGAAACACTGTGCTCTGGATCCAAGGGAAGGGTTGGTACCAGAGGGTAGGGCTGTTCTTCATTGGAATCATAGAATCCCAGGATGGTTTGGGTGGGAAGGGACCTCAAAGCCCACCCAGTGCCACCCCCTGCCATGGGCAGGGA
>NW_010246889.1:5351-13030 GCF_000690775.1 Eurypyga helias
CTACCCCAGGCACTGGAAGGGGCTCTGAGGTCTCCCCAGAGCCTTCCAATTCTCCAGGCTGAACCCCCCAACTCCCACAGCCTGTCCCCGTAGCAGAGGATCTCCAGCACTCGGAGCATCTCCGGGCCCTCCTCTGGACTTGCTCCAACAGCTCCATGTCCTTCTGCGGTTGGGGGCCTCAGAGCTGGACACTGAACTGCAGGGGAGGGGTCTCCCCAGAGGGGGAGACTCCCCTCCCTTGATCTGCTGGCCATGCTGCTCTGGATACAGCCTGATACAAGGAAGCTGAAGCTCAGCTGGGATCACACCATGCTTTAGCCTAAGGAGCACCAAGCCCCTGTTTCAGTTCAGCAGCCGAAGCGAGACAGAGCTCACCCGAGCACCAGCTTGCTCTTGGTGAATCAGAGCTGCTCCAGATGTGGCGAGGAGCAGGTCTCGTCACGGTCTCCAGGAAGCTGTTAGCAGGCCAGAGTAACCTCAGCGGAAGGGGAGCCGGCCAGCCCCAGGAGGTGGGTTTAATCAGGACAGCCCGTGACCCCTGTGGCTGAACACCATTTTCCTTTCCAGTATGATTCAAAGTACCAATACAACATCCTTGTGCTGGAGAGAAACAGGCCAAGAGGAGCAAACCTACTCCTCGGCTGGCCCTGGCTCAGAGCCGGCTCCGGAGGGGTTAGGCCAGGCAGGCAGTGCCGGCAGCCAGGAGAGCAGGGCCGGGAACGGGATGTTGTGCCAGGCCCTTGCCGAAATGGAGAGTCGCCTGGTGATAAGTCAGTGTGGGCTCAGGTGTGATGAGCCCGAAATAACTGCCACCGCTCTGCGGCATGTTGTATAAATTCTCGACTGCATTTAAAAGAAAACACACGCCCAAGTTCCTGCCAGCGAAAGCATGAGCCCTCGGCTTGAAAGCCACGCTCAGAGCCAGCACTGACACTCGAATTAGTGTCTGCTAAAAATAGCTCCTTGCGTAGGTGGAAGGAGAGCTCATAAGCACAAACACGGCAGGATAGGCAGACACTGGGGTTTTTGGCTGGGGCACCAGGTGAGCAGCGGTGGGAGAAGGGACAAGGCATTGCCAGGCCCTTGGAGGAGCATGTCTGCACCCGGGATCTGTGACCCACTGTGTGGAGCATCAGAGGGTGTCCAGCACCCATGGCCCATCCCACGGCCCCGATGAGCACAGAGAGCAGCTGTAGGACACTCAGCCATGGGAGGGGAAGCCAAAAATTGGGGTGTGAGGGGTGTGAGGAAGAGGAGGCATCACCAGAATCTCAGACTGTTACAGCTTGTTTTGCAGCACTTCCAGGCTGCTGAATGCCACCCACACACCCAGGCAGTCCCCAGAAGCCATGGCTGGAGGCTGACACACCCATGATGGCACAGCATGGCTCTCCTTTCCACCATATTGAGGTCCAATCGCCACACACCTTGTCCCACGGGCATGGCCACCTTCCTGGTATGGAGGAAGGTCCCGGAGACCTTTGCAGCCAGGGTGATTCTCACTTTTAACAGAGTGCATCCATAATTTTCCTCAGCACATCTGCTTTTTTCCTAAGCAGGTCCACGTTTTCCTTCAGATCTACATTTTTTCCTCAGCAGATCCGCATCTTTACTCAGTATATCCCTATTTTGCCCCAGAAGACCTGCACTTTCCCTCAGCAGATCCATGTTTTTCCTCAGCCGGTCCATGTTTTTCCTCAGATCTGCGTTCTTTCCTCAGCAGGTGTGCATTTTTCCTTAGTAGATCCCTATTTTACCTCAGAAGACCTGCACTTTCCTTCAGCAGATCCACAATTTTCCTCAGATCTGCGCTTTACCTCAGTAGATCCACATTTTTCCTCAGCCAGTCCATGTTTTTCCTCAGATCTGCATTCTTTCCTCAGCAGGTGTGCATTTTTCCTTAGTAGATCCCTAGTTTACCTCAGAAGACCTGCACTTTCCTTCAGCAGATCCACAATTTTCCTCAGATCTGCACTTTACCTCAGTAGATCCACATTTTCTCTCAGTAGATCCACATTTTCCCTCAGCACATCCCCATTTCACCCCAGCAAATACAGGTTTTGCCACCACGCAGCCATATTTTACCTCAGCAAACCAGCCAGGCGCCGGCAACACTGCCCCCCCGGGGCGGGCTGTTCCCGCCACTCCAAAACCAGGGGCCTTCCCCTCCCTTCCTTCTCTGCACTTTCCCCTCCCCTCTTCTGTCTTTTGAGGTGGCAAATATGGCACCAAATGCTATGGCTGGTGTCCTCTACCCCAGGTGGCCTTGTCACTGCCACCATTGCCCTCATCCCACAGGGACACGACACCATCTTGGATCCCCTCCGCCTCCCATGGCCATGATCCGGAGAGGCCGCCAGGCCCTTCTCCCCCCACCCCGCCATTACCAGCACTACAAGGTTGTATTTTGTTTGTGACAAACTGCTGGCAGCAAACGCTACGTCGGAAACACTGCGTGGGAGGCAGGCAGCTCCCCTCCCCGCCTTTGTCTGCCCTCCCGGCCGGGAGTTTGCGTGCTCCCCAGTGCTGGCCATGCTGGCCTCTCGCTGTCCGGGGTGGTATGAGCAAGAACAAAAAAAAAAAAAAACACTTTATTTTTTGGCCAAGATACCGATCTAAGACTTTCTTACGGCCATGGGGCTGCATGACAGTGTGGTGACCGGCACTGCCCGCACCGCGATTGCAGCCCTGGGTTAGTGCAGCTCTCCTCACCAGCCCAAAAAGCCCCTCAGGGGTCATACCATATTATTTTTAAGTGGAAAAAAGAACAAATCTGGTGGTTGGTGGTTTGTTGGGTGGGTGCCCGGCTGCTGTGGCCCATCACCACGCTCCCCAGACCCTGGGCCAGGAGAGCCGGCTGTGCACCGCTCCAGCTCCAGCTTGCTCCTCTGTTGACCAGCCCGGCCAAGATGGTGCAGCACCCCAGGACAGCCACCCCTGGGGCAGCCACACTCTTCCCATGGCCTCCTCCCAAAACGTGGGGACACTGGAGAAAGGGGACACCAAATATCCCTTTTTCCTCATTACACACCCAGGCAGTGCCACACTTCCAGCTCTCCCGTTAAAGTAGCCAAAAAAAAAAAACCCAAAGCATTTGATTTATGGCTTTGGCAAGGTGACAGTGGGCTCAGCAGTCTGGGTCCCCCTCCCCATGCAGGACCCCCGGTCTCAGCAGCACCTGCAGACCCAGCACAGTGCCAGGACCGGCTTTTGCTTGACTTCCTGCCCAGCGTCCAGAGCAACCCAAACCACAGCTGGCGTGACCAGCAGCAGAGCCTCCTGAACACCATCCCCTCGCTGTCAAAAATAGATTGGAGCGGTTAAAAAAGAAAAACACAAAGAAAAAAAAAAAAAAGGAGAACAATATCTGCTTGACCATCAAAGAGCAGACACACTCATCTTGAGGCAGGAGTGACTGAGAGGAGGGCTCATAGGTTGTATTTTCTCTTTCTGCAGCAGCTGGGTTTGGTTTTCTTTGAAATATATGAAATATCTCACTGCTGCCAGCCCAAGGCAACTGCCTGAGGCATCTCCAGTGCAGCTGGCTGCCCCGCTCACGGGCTTGGTGGGGCTGGAAATCGCCCCAGTGATCAACCAGGTCAGAACAAACGACTCATTTTCCCTTTCGAGCATGCTACCCTCTTGTTTCCTATTTGTATAGAAACAGGCAGAGCTTGTGGGCTGAAACCTGCCCGCTCACGCCACTACTCATCTGGGAACCTGGCAATTCATTGCAGGAGTGGGCTGCGCTGACAGCAGGAGCAGCAGCCTCGCTGCTACCTGGGTCTGCGTGCCGTGGCTCGCTGGATCCGGCAGCCCCATCCCACAGATCTGCAAGGTACAATCTTGGCCAAATGCAAAGAAAAATAGGAAAAGCCAAGCTTAATTTCTGTGTATAATAAACCAGGAAATTTGTTGCAAACAACCACTGTCAGGGCTCATATTAAAATCTGCTCTGCGGGCGGGTTTTCGGAAGTCACTATGAACCCAGCATTGGAAAATGGGGTATTTTTAAGCTGTTGCACGAGGAGTTTTTGAGCTCAGACAATGCCCCCGGCACGTTAACGCGTGTACCTGGTGCCGCTGGAAACTTTTTCACCAACACCTCAAGTTATAATTCACGGCGCCTCTTGCTGAAAGCAACCCTCGGTCAAGCTCGCTCACCACACGGACGTCGATAAAAATCAGATATTTGAAAGACTTTATTCGACCTCAACAAATGTGAAGATTCACTTGGCCCCGTCGGCCCAAAGGCTGAATAATTGCAAGAAGGGAAAGGGTTGGGGTCAATAAAATGATCCGAAGCAGGGGAAAATCGTGGGATCCACAGCAGTGTGTGTTTGCCAGTGAAATTATAATGTCAGTAAAATTGTAATGCCTCTTGAAACTGCGTACAACATCCCCAAAAAGCAGCAGAGGAGCCTTTCGGGAGCATTTCAACTGCTGCTTCATTTCCCAGCGCCCAGCAAATACGTTTGTCAAATTGTCCTGTTTCCTCTACCTTCCTTCTGGCTTCGATTGTTTTGATATTAATTAATGGGACATAATACTGTTGTGTTCATTAATGGGAAATAATATTGTGCTAATGATGACGCGCAGAGCCTTAGGTACGAAAGCAGCCGCACGCCAGAGCTGGGACGGCAGATAACTGCTGGGAGAGCCACGTTATTTAACTGACCATTGTTTTATCTCCGTGGCAGCCCACGCCGTGCTGGGGAAGGGTAGGTTTAGCGTGGAGCACCCACGGGTGCTGCCGACGTGGGGTTCCCGCTGGGTAGTAGCAGGTTGGCTCATGCTGAGGGCACAGGTCTGTGCCGTGCCGGGATCTGCTGGGTGCATCCCAGCGCTGCCAAGCTGGATCCGAGGGAGATGGCTGTGCTCTGGGGAAAACCTGGGAGGCAGGCAGAGCAGAGAAAGAAATCCAGGATCCTGAGTGTTCCTACTCTGCTTTTGATCAACTGAAAGAACAAAACCCAAAGGACACGCCTGTACCCCCCACCCTCCCTTTCTCACGCGAACAGTAGCTGCGGTGGGAGACACGGGGGGCTGAGCCTTTCCAAGCACCTCACCCAGCCCCAAACGAGTCCGTTACCGTCCCCGAGCAGCCGGGGTTGGGGTAACTCCCTCTGCCACGAACAGGGAGGGAAACAGAAGCCCCGAAGGGTGAGACTGCAGGGAAGGAGGGGGGCTCACCGCGAGCCCAGGCAGGGGCGAGGGGGAGTTGTCCCCTCTCTGCAGCAGGACCCTCTGCCCGGGAGCTGCTCCGACAGCAGGACCTCCGCTCTGAGCCGTGTTGGCAGGATGTGAGTCGGCTGGAAAAATACACCCTTGGAATGGCCAGCACCGAGCAGTGCTGCTGGTGCCGGGCAGTTCCCACGCCACGGCTGCCTTGGCCAGGGCAGGGGGACACACGTGTGCTGCAGCCGAGGAGGGTCTGTAGACACTTCCCGCCACGGGCATCCGCAGCAGATACGCATGCCAGGGCCACAGGGAGCTCCCAGTGTTGAGCCTTACTCAGGATTAACACAGCGTTTACGCCCAGAGCTCAGGAAGACCTGGGCTGCAACTCCGCAACCCTTTCCGTCATGGCCCTGGAAAGGGATGCTCAGGAAGTGATGTCCCGTCGGAGGCAGCAAACAAAACACAGGGCCTTGAGCCACCAGCCTTGAGCCACCCTCCACCAGTACCCCCAGTTCAGCCCCATTTCAGCTCGGGAAGCAGCTCATGGGGTGTTTCACACCCCCTAAAGGGCCCAGCACAGGGCTGGGATAAGGCAGGGACAGCCCAGGGCACGGGGGATGCTGAGGGAGAAGCACGGGCTGGAGCTATCGGAGACTCTGCAGCAGCTGATGGAAATAGCCCTGTGCAGGGAAGGGAGGAGGACGGCTTGCCCCCTGGCTGTGGGTCCTGCTGCTCCAGCCCCACAGGAGTGTGCTCTGCCCCTCCGGACCAAGGGATGCTGCTTCCGATGTGCCTGAATCCTTTGGCAGCATCCGTATTGTCATGGCAGCCAGTTTTCTACCTTTTCCTTTTGTTTTCCTCTGTTCCACAGCCAACACGGCTCTTCTGGGGGAGCCAAGAACTAACAAAAGCTCAAGAACAATCCCCCCCCCGCCCCCAGATCTGCTCTCAGAGCCACGGGAGCTGCTCTCCACTCTGGGTCTGGCCCTGATGGAGGATCTGGCTGAGCTGGCCTGGCTCTAGGGTGAAGGGGGACGCCGATGCGTGTCGCAGCCCTCGGCTTTGCCTTGCGCTCCGGCTCCGTTCGGAGAGGCAGCATTTAGGAAATGTTTTGTTGGTGGGTGGGGTGGAAACGAGGGTCTTTGCCTGTTGAACTGAGGAACGGGACCTCTCCATCCCCTCAGGGACAGGGAGGGGGGAACTCAGGGAGGCTCGACCCAGGCATCGGAGGATGCTCTGCAAGCAGCCAGGACAGCCCTCCTCACCTCCCTCTAAGCACCCAGGCACCTTCTCATTTTGCAATGAGCCAAGAGAACCCCTAAAACACCGAGTTGGGGTTTGGGGTTGGGTTTTTTGGGGTTGGTTTTTGGGGTTTTTTTTTTTTTGCTTCTCTTCTCTTCGCCACCCTGTCCGTCCAGCGTGTAATGGAAATTTTACCACAGACGCTCATGATGAACAAACAGGAAGCCAGCAGAAAGTGTGGCAATTCGCTGTAGCCCGGCTCAACTCAGCCGAGAGACGAGAAAGGCCATAAAAGCCAGCGTGGGGGTGGCAGGGTGGAGGAGAGCAGGCAAGAGGGGCCGGGGCCAGGCAGCCCGCCTCTCGCCTCCCCGGGGACGACGTGGGTGCGCAGGTAAGGCAGGTGCTGCCCTGCACCTTCTTTTTCTTCCTCATGCAAAGTGATTTCTAATTATTCTGGGAAGCCCTCACCACGTTTCGCCTCGGCTCCTTGCATGGGGGGAGGTCGGGAGGAGCCTGCTGCTACCTCATTGCTCAGTCTTACTGAAACCTAACTTTGCTCAGAGAAACTAATCCTATTTGGCTTTTTCTCCTTTTTTTAGTCTTTGCAAGCCCCTAATGTAAAGCTTAAACCCCCCCAAAAGCTGATAATTTCCAATAGAGATACTGGGGAAGCTAAACCTTTGCAATCCCCTTAGTTCCTGCCCAAAAGACTTTTCCCTTTGCTCCTGGGCAAACCCAGAGTCGCTGTGTTGACACAGACTGTCTGGGCTGCGTGTGGGGTAGGGAGAGGTGCACCTGGCTAGGTCCACATCATACACGTGGGAATGTGTTAGGACCCAAACCAGGCAAGAAACCCAGAAATGGGCTGAAAACGTGTGAAAACAGGTTCCTCTGTGCCTCTCGCTGTCAGTTTTTTAGGCCCGCTCACGTCTCACATGGAGCTCGTCGGTGCCAAACTTGAAAAATCCTCCCTTTTAAGTTAGTAGTGTTCACTCATTTGAAATTGATGGGCTTTTAACGTTCACTTTTCCACACTTACGGCAAATCACTCTGCCACGAGGCCATCAGAAACGGCAGCCAGAGACCCTCTTCCCCAGGGAAGCGATTTTCAGCATCCCAGTGTCAGGAAGCCGCATCGGGACACCCCCCAGTTACCCGCAGGGAGGGGCAGAAGGTTTTCTGCCTTGCCGAATTTCAAAATCCAGGGCAGCCCCCGCAGCACCGCGCTGTGCCGCTCGCACGGGTGCTGCCGGCTG
>NW_010246889.1:13072-14518 GCF_000690775.1 Eurypyga helias
TGGTGATGAGGGAAACGCATTGGGCCTGAAGCTGATTTGGAGAGAACGGAGTGTTAGAGGGTTTCCTGGGGTGCCGGCAGACTCCCCATCAGTGCTATTCCCAGGAACAGGCAGATCCTAAAAATACTGAACGCAGAGTTAACCGCTCCTGAGCCCAGCCCCTTCTGTCCCCTGCAGCCCCACACATGGTCTGGAGCCCCGGTGTCCCCGTTTAACACCGGCACTGGGGAATTTCAGCCCCCCCGGCTGATGCTCTGCCCCACACAGCCAGACGCAGCCGTCTGCACAGGGGGGGCCGGGCTGCTCCGCGCGCTCCCTCTCCGAGACCGTCCCCAATTCATCACACGTGTTGGGCCACAGTCGATGCCCGTTCGAGCAGATGTGCAGCTCCGTCACATCCCTGGGCATGCACCTCCTTTCTCCAAAACCGAAATAACCCACCCGGGAGAGAAGGGGGGCAGGATTCCCAAGGGCTCGTGCCTGGGTGGATACCCTCCTCCCTGCTCCCATCCAGGTAAGGGTGAGGCCTTACTCCACCACGGAGCCCGGGCTGCTCTGGAGCACGGCCCAGCCCGGCTGCCATGGACTCACCACAGCCCCTGCGATGCCTGGTGGCCATGACCATCCCAGCTTCTCTTTCCCAATCCTGCTAAGCCCATGCTTGCTGGGAGATGGTTCTCCCTGGATCCCTGCCTGACCCCACTCCCGCTCCCAAGGTGCTGGGCACCTCCTGCCATTCACCTCGGTGACTGGAGAGGGACAAGACACGTGTGCATGGCACAAGTCCTCATCCTGCCTCCACGTGGCAGGTGCCAAACCTGCGGTTCCGTCCGGGAGCCCTTTGGCTGCTCCAGTTTGCGTCGGAAGGAGATGCCAATGTGCTGCAGCAGTTGGACTTAGCAGGAATTTTATCCAAGTGACTCACATGGGAGCGTGCAGGGCTGGATGATGGGGATGTTAGAAGGAAGGGGTAGGTCCCATAAAACCAGAATCCCAGTTCCACATGATCACACAGGGAAAAACATCCACCACAGGCTGTCAAAACCACGGGCACTCAGCTGCACGGCCCCAGGAAGGCATCCCTCCTCCAGCCCTGCTCCAGCCTCGGGACGCCAGGCCCGGAAACGGTACCGGGTGCTCCATTGAGCCATCCCAGCAATGCCAACACTGGGAATGACAAGGAAGAGGAAAGCATGGAGGGTGAGCTGCCAGCGCCATGCAGGGGGGGCGTGGGCAGGGGTTCAGCCACACTAGCCTTCCCTCTGCAGCAGCCTTGGCCCCCTGTGTCCCAGGGGAAAGGAGCCCCCCACCAGCACCTTTTGGGGAAGGGGCTCCCTCCCAGGACAGGGGATCTGTGAAGGCAGATCCAAGGGGCTACTTCACTGCTTTCTCTCCCAAATTCCTCAAAGGCTGGAGGGGTCTGGGCACCTGGCACAGGACGGGGGG
>NW_010246890.1:0-8573 GCF_000690775.1 Eurypyga helias
CCGGCCAGGCCCTGCCTCCGCGTCCGTGGCCCTCATCACACGTGTTTACATTTAAGCAAAACTTGCATCTGGACAGCCAAGATCAACAACTGGAGCTACTGAGGTCACGCCCCGCTGTGCAAAGGGCAGGCGGCACTCGGACAGCGTGCCAGGCCAGGCGGCGAGCCGCGGCACTCGTGCCTTCGTCTTAGGGGTGGACAACCAGCCTCTCCGTGCCCGCTCCATAGCTCACTGCGTGAAACACAGCGTGAACCAACAGGCACTCCCCTCCTCACCAACACTTCCCCGTTTGTGCAAAAAGAACCTCGGTGGTTAATGAAAACACAGAATCATGGAATGGTTTGGGTTGGAAGGGACCTTAAAAACCATCCAGTCCCACCCCCCTGCCATGGGCAGGGACGCCTTCCACTAGACCAGGTTGCTCCAAGCCTCATCCAGCCTGGCCTTGGACCCTTCCAGGGATGGGGCATCCACAGCTTCTCTGGGCAACCTGTGCCAGTGCCTCCCCACCCTCTCTGCGAAGAACTTCTTCCTGATATCTAATCTAAACCTCCCCACTTTCAATTTAAACCCGTTACCCCTTGTCCTGTCACTACAGGCTCTTCTAAAAAGTCCCCCCCAGCTTCCTTGTAGGCCCCTGGAAAAACATCAGGAAAAACATTCTTGAAGTACTAGTTACTTCAGCTGTCTGATCCCGTGGATTTGAGCTAGTTAGGAGGGACGTTATTTTCAGGAAATAAACAGATCACTGAAAATTAGGTCTCTTCAGAGCTTACACGCAGGAGTTCAAAGGAGCATTTCCTGGGTCAAACACCACGCTGGGTACCCGAAGCCTGTCCTCACCCCTGCCACAGGGCTTTCATGCCGCCATAAGGGTGCCCAAATCTGAGTTTTCAGCCTCTCGTTTTGAGCTGGGACGTCTGGACGCGACGCGCAAAGCGGCTGAGCAGCCCCTGGCACCTCTGGAGTCCGGGACAGCGAAGCTCCGAAGGGGTAAAATACACCACAACGTAAAATACGCCGGAAAACATAACGGTACCAGAGCAAGTACCTGATTATTAGAGATTTTTGATCGCTCTCTCACTCTAGCCTTTACTAAGCTGCCTTCTCAGATAGTCTTTATCCAGAAATCGCATTTATGGAGAATTCGGAAGCTCCGATGTACCAACTCTCTCTCCAAAGCGGCATTGGAGTCCCGCAGTCGGGAAGGCAGGGGTGAACAGCTAAGGAGGAAAAGCGAGATGCCGGATAGCTTCTCACTGACCAACGATGCCGTGCGCTAACCGGAACCCAACCCAGTGGAAAACCCTTATGAGGGCGTGAAAGGCCCGTGGCAGGGGTGAGGACAGCCTTCAGTTACCCAGCGTGGTGTCAAAACATCTGGTTTTCCGTGGCCAACCAGAACGCAGATATGCCAGGGGATGGAATTTCTGGTGCTTCCCCGGTCTGTTACCCTAACGCCCCGGAACCCCGACGCAGCGCCTGGCCCAGCGCGGGGCCCACGTAACGCTGCCGGCCAACTCCGCCACCCTCCTCGCTTCACGAAAGCCACGTCTGCGTGCAGAGCCGTTTCCCAAAACACGTTTCCTATGTTTTTCTCGGTTCTATTTAGCAACGGGAAGCGTGAAGATGCACTGTCAGTCAGCGGCTGCACGAACGGGAGGCTACAGCAATCAAAGAAATGCTTGGGAAAGGAAAAAAAGAGTGCCATACTTCCCGAATGTTCTGCTGCTCCATCTCATGCCTCTTGATCATCGTTTTTCTCTTGAAGAAGCGGCAGTTTTTGTCGTAGTAGAGTCTCTGCTGGCTGAGAAGATGGGCCTCCTCTTCAGCCTGTGTGTGCTGCAGGTTCTCTTTGTGTTTGGATATTCTTTCTTGCTTCTCCTTCTTCGGCGTGCTGTGGTCCTCATTCATCTCCTGCGTGCACACAGGGCCGGAAACAAGATTTCCCTCAGGATCACGGTGACAGAGGGCCCGGAGCACCGTCAGTCACTGCCTGTACTCTGCCAGCCAGTTCACTCAAGGGCACCGCGTCCTGACCACAGCCCCAGGAACCGGAGTGGTCCCTGCCCGCGCCCAGCCCTCCTGCCCCCGGAGCTGGACGATGACGCACGGAGAGGAGTTGGGAAAAGTGGCCGTGAAAGACAAATGAAAGAGGCAGCAGGGAAGGGGGAGCAACACACCGCTGCAGGGGACGTGCTGGCGGTCCAGGAGAGAGACGGGGTCAAACCCCTTGGCTCCCCTCCCAGCTCCACTCCTGTTTGACAGGGGAGTCCCAGCTCGGGCTTGAGTTTTACTTCAACGGGACTCGGGACTCATGGTGGATCCTCTGTCGAATCAGACCCCTGACAGGGCTCCTCGCTGCCCACATTCCCACCTCTACGTTCAACAGCAAACGGTTCTGCGATGCGGCGGGGCCGCTGTACTCAAGTAATGCAGTTTGGGACGGATAAGCTATATATTGAGTTAATTCTTTTTCTAGTTCGTATCAGTGCTCACAGGGCTTTAGTCAAGTGGCATCTCACCGGCTGCTCTGATTACTTACAGCTTAAGCAAAAAAAAAAACCCCAAACCCCCACACAGATGGGGAGAAAGGGGAAGAGAATTCCCTGTGAAGTCCCGCTTTCCCTCATCACCCTTGGCGTCGGAGATTCTGCTCTACCGCAAACTGCCAAGGCACCCCCAGCACCCTTACAGATCATTCTGGAAATGCTGCCAGATGCTCCCAGTTCCTGAAAGTTTACTTGCGGAGAATCTGAACTTTTTTCCAAGCACGACATTATCCCTTAAACCCCTGGGCTGGCCCAGGTTTATCAAAACGAGAAGTCTAGTTCGTGTTTGTTCCCCACCCCTTCAGCCCTAAAAACGATGGTTTCTTGCCTCTTTAATCTTTTCCTTGCAAAGCTTGTATTGTTTCTTCTGACTTTCTAAAAAGGTCGCCAGGTCTTTCTTTTGCTGAGCCAAAATCTGTTGCTGGAATTTCTTTTCATCTGCAGCAGCTGCCTTTGCCTGCAAGGCACAGAGGAAAAAAGGACAAGAGGGTGAGGGAGCAGGTACCGAACCCAGCACAAACCAGCCTCCTGTCGTGCCGTTTTTGGTCTGTCACTCTCCCGTCGCCGTGACAGACAAAGCCACGAGCGTTCAGCCCCACAAAAGCTGCTCACACGAAAACCCGACAATGCCCATTTCAGAGTTCCCTTCTGCTTCTTACCTGCACCAAAGCACCCCGGAGGGAGAAACCCCACCGATTCACCGCACGGATTAACGCTGGCTTTCCAACAGCAGCAAGCTGTGTCCTTCCCCTCGCCACGAGGCTGCGGCTCCCTCCAGGGTCCCCACAGTCTGTCAGCCCCTCTCAGCCAGCCGCCGCTACCTGCGGCGCCCGTCGTCCGGAAGGTTGGCTTGGAGTGACACTCCTTCACAAAGCTGGCCGGGGCAGCTCTGGGCGGTAGCCACGCAGTACGCTTAAGAACGTGGGTTTTAAGCGGTATTTCCACAGCCTTCTCTTGGAGATCTCTACTCTCTTAGAGACACCTCTCCCCCCACGCCCAGCTAGGGAGCCGGCAACTCTACTCACCTCTTTCTCCATCACAGCCACTTGCTTCTTGGCCAGCTTCTCCAGCTCAATGGACGAGTTGTTGGCATGTGTCTCCACCTCCTTCTGCAGCTTGAGGCGGTGCTCGTCCATCTCGGCCTTCAACTTGTTTTCCAGGGCGATCAGCTGCTTCTGGTGCTGGCGCCGCATCCGCTTATATCCTGACATCTGTTCCCGCAACTCGTTCTCCTGCTCATGCTCATGGATCTGTCTTGTAACCTGATGGTGGGAAAAGGGGAAGGATTGCTACACGGCCTTCTTCCCAGACCAGCTGTCTGGGCTGCTTACCTGTAAACCAGACCCTGCGTTGCCGAACCCTAGAAACCAACTTTCGGGGCGTGCTGTTCCAGGTTTCGGAGGGTGCCATTGTCTGATACCACAAACCAGGCCGTAAGGTTTCTCCCTCTTGGTTTCCACACAACCCCCCAGCCTTTCATGAGAACGTCACGTGCGTTTTCACTAATGCAGCACAAATGTCACGTTTCGAGTGAAGGAAATGGCAGGTTACAAGTCACTCCAGGAAACACTGGAGGAGATCTGGGAACAAAGGAGGCTGCTGGACAACCTTCTCCAGACACACAACTCCAATCCCGAGGGTGACATGGACTTACAGGATGCCATCCATTTTAAGAATTCCCCCCAACTCCCCCAGTCTTTCCTTCCTCCTCAAGTCACCACGGTTCCAATTCAGTCCCTCAATACCTACTTCCTGCAACCAGCAGCCTCCTTCAAAATTTCTTCTTAAAATTCAAGAGGATGGCAGACCGAGCTCATTCCCTGCCGGAATTGGGAGTTTTCTAACAAGAGAACGCTGTTCTGGAACTGTGTGCTCTTAACGAGACTGATCAGATGGGCTAAGCAGATTTTAAACCCTGCTCAGCTGAAACAAACTCAAGTTCCACATTCATTTCCATGCCTAAGTGCATCCATGTGAAAGGAGGAAAAACACTAGAGTAAGGTGTGCCAGAACACAAGCCGTATAGCTTCCATTTCAAAAGGAAAAAGTGTCCAAGACTGACTTTTTTTCCCTGTACCTACAGTCCCAGGAACTTCACACCTGCTGATATCTGATACAGTCCTGGGAGCCAAAAGCTGGAGCCCTTCGCACCTGTGCGGAGATGAGGTCCTTGATTCTGGGCAAGGGGACCTCTCCCTGTCACACCCAAGTATGAAGCAAGACTCGGAGACCAGAAGGTGATGACTGAAGCTCTAGGAACCAACAGTCCCTCCTTCAGCCTGCAAGAGCCCGCCTTCCTGATGAAGTTCTCCGCAGGGGCCAAGAGAACTGGCACCTACCCCAGCACTGCTGGCATCCGAAGGCTGTCATTCCGAGACCGCCCAGGCAGGTTCAGACGTAGGGTGGGATGTACCTGCAGACCTGAGGAGGCTCAAGCTCAGCAGAAGCAGGAAACCACTTGGCCGGCAGCCCTGCGCGTCGGGACTAGGAGCTGATCGGAAGCAACAAGTGAGAGCTCCAAAAAAAAAAAAATCAACAAGCAAGTTCCCCACCACAACCGAGGTGTCACCCAGGGCAGACAGCAGGCTGCTGCCTGTCTCAGCTGAAACGACTCCCAGCGCTTGGGGAGGGTGTGACGAAGAGGTTAGCAAGAGCCTTCCAAAGCCTTTGCCTTGAAAGAGATTAACCTACAAGGGGCTACAAGGAAGCTGGGGGGCACTTTTGACAAGGGCCTGTAGTGACAGGACAAGGGGTAACGGGTTTAAATTGAAAGTGGGGAGGTTTAGAGTGGATATCAGGAAGAAGTTCTTCCTGGAGAGGGTGGTGAGGCACTGGGACAGGTTGCCCGGAGAAGCTGTGGATGCCCCATCCCTGGAAGTGTCCAAGGCCAGGCTGGATGAGGCTTGGAGCAACCTGGTCTAGTGGAAGGTGTCCCTGCCCATGGCAGGGGGGTTAGAACTGGATGGGCTTTAAGGTCCCTTCCAACCCAAACCATTCTGTGATTCTGTGATTAACAGCAACATACAGTAAATAGTTACTGAGCAAGAAAATTATAGCCAGAGTCCCAGAAAGGGAACAAGTCCCAAAGGATGAAGCTACCGAAGTGGACAGCCTCCGTTTTCCCCCCATCCCTTCCAGAGACGCCCCCCGAGTAACACTGCATTGCCAAGAGCCAGTCTGACCACAGCGCGGTCTCAGCGCCCACTGCCAGGGAGCGATGACGGCAGGGTCACCACACCAGTGAAGCCAAACGTCAACTACGGGGAAAGTGATGGTGCATAAACCGCATCCTCCTTGTACAAGGAATTTTGGGAAGCCATGCTGAAGCTGACCGGATTAGATACATACTTACACCTCAGCAATCGGTGTAACACCGCAGCCTTCAAACGCTTGAGACCGGGTAACGAAACAGATCTAAGGCAGCCACCGGGAACGTGCGAGGTCGCAGAAATGACTACGGACACACAGGCGCAGCGTTAGCCCTCTGTATCGCTGCTGTTCGAAAAGCCTTTTTGGTTCTCAAAGTGTGACAGCGACAGCCGTACCCCGCAGAAGTTGGTAAGCCCTGGGAGGAGCTTGCGCCTGTCAGTCGAGGTCGGCAGGAGTGAAGCTTCCAGGTAACGGAAGTTCTGCGAAGTCACCCCGTTAATTACGAGTGACAGATGTCAGGAGAGACACAAGCCCCCAACATCTCACACACGCCGTTTACTACATCAGATGAGAGAGGACTGGGGGAGAACAGGCTTGGTCAGGGACTCGGAGACACAGGGATGCGGTAGCTACCACGCAGCAGTACAAGATCTTCCTGGATGTGCTATTTTTGAGGCCCGGCCTTTTTGTGAGCAGTGGGACGTTCCGCACGGCACATTCCGTTCCAAGAAGTTGGCAGAACAAAGCGAACGGCAAGAGCGCAAGAAAAAACGCATCTAGGAATCCGCTAGCGCCTTTGCTGGTCTCCCCTTCGCCCTGATCTCCAACCAGGTTTAGAACGTGCACTTGTTTGGTTTACAGCCCAAACCATTAAACTTTCATCCTCATTTGCTTTGCTGCGCTGCGCGCCCCATTTCCAGTTCTGCTCAGCCGGTCTCTATCATGACAAGAATTCCACCTGTGAAAGATTTCACCTCAGGTGTGGAATGTGTGTCCCCAGCTACAGATGCACTCACTAGTGGTCACGCCAGCCAGTGAAGCCTTCCAGCCCCAGCAGGAGATGAGACATTAAAGAGCCGGAGGAAAACAAAAGCAGCATCTAATTCCCAAAGACAAGAGAGGAGAACCAGCAGAGCTGGTGGCCATCTCCCAGATTTAACGTCTCCATTCAGTGGGCTCGTGCCAAAGACCGAATTTATCACCGTAATCTTTGATCAAGACCAACACCCTTCACAGTTCTTAGACAAGGCCTCCAACTGCTGCTCCCAGGGCACGGATGAAATTGGAAGAAGGTACCATCAGTTACCGAACACGACCAGTTCCGCACCAGGAGTACTTCAGGCTACGCGTGTCAACACGTGGACCACTGAAGGATGACGGCTTTAAAGACTAAGCCCCTAATGGATGCTCAGGATCCTTTAAAAGAGGAAAGTGCCGTTTCCTGAAGCTCTACCTGCAGCATGCAAAATCAATCAGGTCATCGGCAGAACCAAAAACCCCATCTAGAACAGAACTGCTTTTATTGAGGTGTGACATTTTCTCAGTTTCTTATCTCTCTGTATCTTTGGCACACACAGAGCTGCAAAGAGAGATGTCTTCTCCAACCTACTCCCACAGGCACTTCACTTGCCGTAAGATCCAAATCGTCTCTCTTCCACCCCTCCAAAAGTTTTGCTTTACATAAGGAATTTGGGGTCACAACTCCTCACTGAAACCAGCAGCCCTCCAGAGCTCCTTTTCCTACACTGTTGAACCAAGACACCGAACAACCTCACGAAGGACAGTTGCTCCCACCTCTCGAAAACCAGACCGGCGACGCAGAGCACGAGAAGCCCCCTGAGACGGGAAAGGGCGAGTCCAGAGGAGGCCACGGAGATGCTCAGAGGGCTGGAGCACCTCTCCTATGATGAAAGGCTGCGAGAACTGGGCTTGTTCAGCCTGAAGAAGAGGAGGCTCCGAGGAGACCTCATTGCAGCTTTCCAGTACCTGAAGGGGCTACAAGGGTGCTGGGAGAGGACTTTTTACAAGAGCCTGTAGTGACAGGACAAGGGGTAACGGGTATAAATTGAAAACAGGGAGGTTTATATTAGATATCAGGAAGAAATTCTTCACAGAGAGGGTGGTGAGGCACTGGGACAGGTTGCCCAGAGAAGCTGTGGATGCCCCATCCCTGGAAGTGTCCAAGGCCAGGCTGGATGAGGCTTGGAGCAACCTGGTCTAGTGGAAGGTGTCCCTGCCCATGGCAGGGGGGTTGGAACTAGATAATCTTTAAGGTCCCTTCCAACCCTAACCATTCTGTGATTCTATGATTCTAAGTTCAGCATCTTTGGAGCAAAGAGGTATAAAGGCAGCAGCCAGATGTGTCCATTAGGAGAAACACAACCACCTGGAATAAACGGTCATCCCTTCAGCAGCGGGGGTCACGGGAACAGCCCCCATGTGCGTACCCGGGTTTGGAGCCAGGCTGCCCTGGGGTGACTTCACTGGCAGCACCCAGCGAAGCCTGCTCACACCTGCCTAGAGCGCAGGCTTTGCCGACCCCAGAGCAGATCACGTCATTCTTCTGCTGGCATTTGGATCTTACAGAATGCCAAGGCCTTCAGCAGAGCCCACGCTGGCTGATCTCTCTATGGGATATTGACTGTTACATCATTTAATTGGAAACCGTAAAAGCAGCTATCGAGGAAATGCATGAGGCAGGGTGGGGGGGTTAAGGGGTGGAGCACAAAAGGCACCCTGAAACGCAGATCGATGCATCTCTGCACACAGTTAACGCCTTACACGTAGCAAATCACAGAATGGTTTGGGTTGGAAGGGACCTTAAAGCCCATCCAGTTCCAACCCCCTGCCATGGGCAGGGACCACGTCCAC
>NW_010246890.1:9023-12566 GCF_000690775.1 Eurypyga helias
GTACACTCCCCTCCCTCGACCTGCTGGCCACGCTGCTCTGGATACAGCCCAGGATACTTTCTGGGCTGCCAGCGCACACTGCCCGTGTTGACAACACTTCCCAGTGTTGACAGAGCGAGTCTTATCAACATGCACAACCTCCACCTCCCTCTTTAAACAGCTGCTTTCTGAGCTTCCAGGCTCAGATTTCTAGTGGTAACTTTTAATTTATAGAACACTGATAGCCTGAAAAATTGTATGGAACTGGAGTAGGCACCTGATCTCCATTTCCGATAGTAACTTTTGTGTTGACAACACTTCCCAGTGTTGACAGAGCGAGTCTTATCAACATGCACAACCTCCACCTCCCTCTTTAAACAGCTGCTTTCTGAGCTTCCAGGCTCAGATTTCTAGTGGTAACTTTTAATTTATAGAACACTGATAGCCTGAAAAATTGTATGGAACTGGAGTAGGCACCTGATCTCCATTTCCGATAGTAACTTTTGCTGCAGCTGCAGAAAAATGTGGCGTATTCTGCCCCACTGTTCCAAGGGGGCGTTGGTCACTGCAGCCACGAGAGTCTCATATAACAAAGAGGGCGGGGAGGGGGGTTTACACAATGACCAAAGAGAAAGGTGGTCCAGGAACGAGTGACTATTGAAATTCTTGCTTGAATTATGACCAAAGAGAAGCTCCTTCTGCTTTCTTAACCACATCTACTAATTTTTTCATTATGTTTTTTTAATCCGAGTCATATCAAAGCATCCCTGAAAGACCAGAAAGGTGTATTCACGGCCTGTTTCTCTGGGGACAGCCCACTTCATTATTTTTATCTGGAAGTGTGTCCGGTTTCCTTCTTATTCACATGATGCTTTTGCAGAGCAATGGGGCAGGGGAACCACATCCAAAATCAACAGGACATCTGAAGCGTAAAGCTGTGTGACGTGATTCTGTGACCCCTGCACTCGCCGGAACTACCTGAGCTTGTTTTTGGAAAGAGATCCAACTTCCAAGTTGAAAGCATCCTTTTAGAAATGCCAGTCTTTCCTCCATCTGCACTGTCCTCGTCAAAGGGTGAACAAGGCCCTGAGGGCCCAAGACCCCGGACCCCAGCAGCAGGAACAGCCGCGAAGCAACATGCAGAGCCCCCAGCCTGGGTGCTTTTCCTCCGTAACACTGCCCTTGCTCTCATGTTGGGGGGTGGTGGTCAGCAAATCCCACAAACAGAAGGTTTTACACCCAAATATCACCTCCCATTATTGGATTTGGGGTCAGAACTCCCGTTTTCCAATGCCCTACGATACAGGCCACCTGATGCTCTCAAATGCATAGCCCTCCTGTGCCCAGGAAGCGGTACCCAGCTGCTGAGAAACCAACCGACAGCCGGCAGCAGCCACACAGGGAACCAAAGCACCTTGGTTTGCTTAGCTTTTAACACTGTGGGACCTCAGGCACCCATTCACATGGGATTCGTTTCTTTAAGATACCACTGAAAGAGTAAATTAACACAGAGAGATGAACAAAGTGAGTTTCTGGTTACACATTCTAGATTTCAGAAGTGTTGAAGTCCATGTCCCCGCATCAGCTACACGGCTGACCTTGCCCTCCCCACAGATATTTAAGCAGGAGATAAGGGGGCAGGTGTGAGAGAAGTTTTCCCGTGGTCAGAAGAGCAGCAGCATTCAGCAGCACAACCCGCTGACATCATCCAGCCGCCGACAGCGACCGAATGCAGAGCGACAGGGAAGCGTGCCGACACCACGCCGGCACTACGCACCCCAGCACGTACGCCGGCACTCTCCGTCTTCGGCGCAACCGCTTGCAACCTAGCGCTTTTTCTTCCAGATTTCAACCGTGGAGCATGAACAAGTGGAAATGGAAGATTATTCAAGGGAAAGCCCACCACGAGGTTAACTGAGCTGCAATGAAATATTTCTGTTGTAAACACGGGGAAACTAGGGAAACTTCTCCCCCCAACATAACCTCAGAACCTAAGGACACAGTAGCACCTCCCGTAAGAGCCAAGGTGGTGCTTTGGGAGCCTCTCTCCATACTGGGAAGGGGATACGTGTGCCTATGATGGGGACAACAAAGCTACACGTCCTACCACGTGCTTTTCCAAAGGCCGGCTAGCTAAGGTAGCGAGCTATAAGGTAGGACGTCCCCTCTCCCCTAAAATACAAGGCGAGCAGTACCTGCACAGTAAGCGTGCACCCTAAGCCCTCCCAGCACGAGCCCAGCACGCTCTGTATCAGAGTGTGTGCCACAGAAAGCCAAAAAGGCATGTTCTCCACAAAGCTTCCCATCTTCCCACTCAGTATTCGTTTTATCTTTATCATCATTTGGTCACCGAAGCAGAGAGATTTAGCAAATCCAAGCGACTAAGGATTTAAGCTCCAGCCCCACAGGAGGCTGCCATGGGATTTAGGAGTGACCTTGGGACATGAGCTGTCTTCCCCAGAGCTCAGAGGTCCAGGAAGACCTCACAGTCCGTATCTTCATACCACCATCTCCCATCAGCTCCCAAGGGGGCCTTGCCACCCACTACCTGCACCCAACAGCCCAGGAATGGCATATCCAAGGAAGAGAGGAGTTACGGACTCTGCTGCTGGAGGCAGGACGGAAGGTGCAGCAGCTTTGCACAGGGAGTAAAAGAGCATGAATATATTCAACACACGTACCTATTTATCAGTCAAATTGTGTATCTGCTTGGAGTAGGATACTTGAGTCATTCATCATTTCTTCCCTCCAGCCAATCTAACCAGATCCTACTTTTATTTGCTCAGTGCAGGCAACAGTGTTGGCACTATACTGGGTGCACACACACAGGAGAAGAATTCAGAGGGTCTCCAGGAGCGCAGAGATCCTGCCCGTGCCAGGTGTGCTGCATGAAGTCCTCCAGCGCCCACATTTCTAGGTCACTCTTTCAACTGGGAGGGAAAGGGGAGCAGGAGACACCAGCCTGGGGAGCACCCGGGGCATGGCTACCCAGGAGTAGCCCTGCAGAAGGTGGGACTCTGGTGGTCCCCTCAGATGTCAGCCCAGGAAGCATCTGCCCACAAGTCTGAATGCCACAGCATCATTTCAGATTCTAACAGCAGCAGCTGCCGCCACCTCGCAGAAAAATGTGGGCTCCTGGCACTGCTGCTGCTTCTTCCCTCCACTCACCACCTCTGGCTGTGGTCACACACTCTGTCTCGTGCACGGAGAAATGGGAAGCGATTCAGGGGCTCGAGAAATGGTGGTATAGAAGGAAAAAAAAAACCCACCGTTCAGGCAGGGTAAAACAAGAAGGGGAGGGCTCGCTGGTGTAATTTCGGGGTTGGTCTAGGATGATGTCATAGCACTGAGCAAGTGCCATGGCCAAACAGTGGGTACTTTTAACGCTCCCCATCCATCTGACCTCTAATGCCAGCAGGCTGAAATATTTAAGATTCCATTTATTTTAGCTTTAAAAGGCCATTTTTCACTCCGTTCCCTCAAAAACGTTGCTGCCGACTGCAGCCCGTGCGGACGGGAGGTGGGGGAGGCGACACGACAACTAACTCTTCCGGCACACACCCC
>NW_010246890.1:12600-13426 GCF_000690775.1 Eurypyga helias
ATCACATTTGCAATAGTACAAATCTTGATGGATTCATCCCATCCCCCTCCCTCTTTGTAAGCCCACAGCCCGCTGTAAGCCCTCTCCGTTATCGCAACCCAGCAATCCTTCCGAGGGATCAAGCTGAAAAAAAATGCAGTCACGGTACGGCTGCTTGAAATAAATGAATGAATGAAAAAACAGCCAGCAGCTCAGCCGGGAAGCAGCAGCGACCTTATTGTTTCAAACCCCATCTGCATCTCCACAGCGTTTAAACACATTTCACAGGAGCACATATACACACTTTATGCACATGCAAATAAACATATTGAGGAAAGGGATGGGTGGAAAAGAGGGGAGGGGGAGGAAAAAAAAAATAAAATAATCTGGGATGTTATTAACTTCACCAGGAAGGTGGCTTATCTCACATATACTGGAAATACACAGAGAAATTAAATATATTCCACATTTTACATCTCACACACAGAGAGCTAAAATATCCTTCAGTGCAATATCTAGTTGCTATGCCAACAACAACAACCAAAAAAATCAGGAAAGGGGGAAAAAAAAAATTAAAAAAAAAAATCGCTGAGCCCTTTGCAGAGGGAGAGGGGGAGAGGGGAGGTGGGGTGGGGTGGCTGCTTACCAAAGATGCTGATTTGATTGTGGCAAAGCGCTCTCGGTTCCGGTAGTGGAGGGCCTGATTCTGCACTGACTGGGTAGGCCGCACCTCAGGCCTGCGATCCCTGTGGCCCACCTCATCCCTTATAAATACATGATCCTGCAGAAATGGATAAAAACAAGGAGAAAGTCCGGCTGTGCTCTTCCCGCGGCGGCTGCCTCTCTC
>NW_010246890.1:13698-13900 GCF_000690775.1 Eurypyga helias
GGCCTCTCCCGGCGGCGGCTGCCTCTCTCTCCCCCCTCTGTCTGCACAAGCGCCGCTGTTGGAGAGGCATAGTTCAGCTCTCTGCTAGCCCCGGCAGCTCCCACCGTACAAAATGAATAAGCAACACATTGCAGCTCGGTTCGGCGTGTCAGCTGATCGCTAGCGGGATGCCTTCTGAATCCCTGGCTGGGGTTTTTTTTTT
>NW_010246890.1:13950-14578 GCF_000690775.1 Eurypyga helias
TTCTTTCTGATCCCCTGGTTGGTTTTTTTTTTTTTTTTTTTTTAAACCTCCAGTATTACATATGTGACCAAAAAAAAAGGGCTCAAAAGCGTAAAGCGATGCAGAGCAAACGGACTCCTCAGAAAGGTCGGGGTAAAGCACTGCAACCCAGCAACCCCGTTAGAAACGTGATTTCCATGTCTAGCAGAGAAGATGCTGTTCCCTTTTAACACTGGAGCAACATTTTGCCTCATTCCCTTTGCCGAGTGCTTCGTCCTCAACGGGGTTTCTTTGTCTCTCGTTCGCTATCTGCCGTGGAGGACGAGCATCCTGGCTAAAACCATGGCAGGCTGGAGAGGACCATAAAGCCTCTGTGACCACTCAGGGATCCTGCTTTCCAGTCATGATCCTGCACAGTTCTAGCACTTTCTCTCCACAGCCCACAAAGGATTTTTTTTTTTTCCCCCCCTCTTTTAAAGAAACAGCTCACAGGTTTTAGCACCGATGGTTCCCAGCGCAACCTCCCTCTTGCCGGCCGGCACGGCTTCGCGAGGAGCGGCCGCGCACCCGCAGAACACCGCGCGCAAGTTTTGCGGCGGAACAAAGCTCTCGGCAGGCGTAGATAGGTGAGACCCTAACGAGAAAGGCC
>NW_010246891.1:0-1033 GCF_000690775.1 Eurypyga helias
CCCATGGAGAAGGGCTGTGGGCCCCATGGAAGTGGGTCACGGTTCTCCGTGGGTCCGAGTCATGGTTTCCCATGGCCATGGATCAGCGGAACCCACGGCCATGGGTCACTGCTCCCAGTGGCCGTGGGTCACGGTTCCTCATGGCCATGGGTCATTGCTCCCCATGGAGAAGGGCTGTGGGCCCCGTGGAAGTGGGTCAAGGCTCCACGTGACTGTGGGTCACGGTTCCCATGGCCATGGGTTGGAGCCACCCATGGGTGTGGGTCACCACTCCCTGTGGACATGTGCCGTGGGCCCCACAGATAAAGGAAATGGGTCCCATGGGTGCGGGTCATTGCTCCCCATGGACACGGGAAGTGGGTCCCATGGATGGGGTTGGTGGACCCCATGGATGGAGGTGATGGGCCCTATGGATGGGGAAGGGGGAGGGGGGCCCTATGGATAAGGGGAGGGGCATTCCATAGACACGGGAGGTGGGCCTCATGGATGGAGGTGATGGGCCCTATGGATGGGGAAGGTGGAGGTGGGCCCTATGGATAAGGGGAGGGGTATCCCATAGACACGGGAGGTGGGCCTCATGGATGGAGGTGATGGGCCCTATGGATGGGGAAGGTGGAGGTGGGCCCTATGGATAAGGGGAGGGGTATCCCATAGACACGGGAGGTGGGCCTCATGGATGGAGGTGATGGGCCCTATGGATGGGGGAGGTGGAGGTGGGCCCTATGGATAAGGGGAGGGGTATCCCATAGACACGGGAGGTGGGCCTCATGGATGGAGGTGATGGGCCCTATGGATGGGGGAGGGGGGGGGAGGGGAAAAAGAGGTGGGAGGAGGAGGAGGGATGGGTGGAAGTCAGGGATGGAGTAAACCTGGAGAAGGAAGGATGGAGCCCAGGGATGGGTTACACATGGAAAAGGAAGGAAGGAGGGAAGTCTGGAATGGTGTAAACATGGAGAAGGAAGGAGGGATGGAGGTGAGGGATGGAGTAATCCTGGAGAAGGAAGGATGGAGACCAGGGATGGAGTAATCCTGG
>NW_010246892.1:0-2185 GCF_000690775.1 Eurypyga helias
ATGGATACAATCCATGATGGCAGCTTTCGTTAAATAAAGGGAGGAAGGTATATTACCTCTAAAAATTCCAAAGGTAATTTAGGAAATCACAACAGAGTTCGAGCGGGACTTTCAGTCTTGGTGGAAGTTAATTAATTTCACATATAATACTTTTAATAACATAGCCAACCATATCTGGGACCACCGTGTATGATATCTATCCTATTGTTCCATTAGAAATATTCCATAATAGGATTTTAGTTCATCCTTTAGGACATGGACAGTGGGCAAGACAAAGTGAAAAAGGGTGGCAAACAGTTAATATAAAAACATGCACTACAAGGGAACACCAGGGCTACATTTGTGAGGGAAATACATTACAGGCCCAAGATACATGTTTAGACACTGAACAGAGCATCTCTCACATTAAAATCCGCCGAGACAACTCTACTAACACAGTGGTAATATAAACAGAAAGTGGATGTGCATGTTTAAGAACTCCCTGTGACAAAATTTATATAGATGAATCCATCACTGATATGGAAGATCATAATAATATTTGTATTTGTAATTTCAAGAGGTTATATAACTGTGATTTTAACCACTCATCTCCTATTATATCCTACCAGCTGATAGGGGCTTATTATAGTTTAATACAAAAGATGCAACCTGTCCCTATAGGAAAGATTTAAAACGAATGCTTAAACGAATTCCGGAAAATGGAAGGCGAACCTTAATTACAATCCAACATGACATAGGAAAAATATACAAGTAAAAAGGGATGGAGAACATATTTCATGGGACTTGTTTATAGGACAATCTCCTTTCGCTACTGAAGTACTAAATGTGCTCATACATCCCATGGTCTAATATTCTGGTGCAAATTAAGAAATATGATTAGGCAGCTCAAAATCTTATCTGCTATGGAAATACATAGGAAAACCATAAGCGAAAACAAAACATTAAAAGTGGCAAGCATATAGCAAAGGAATTTGCTAAAGAAGAAAGAAAAGGGGGGATTTGATATGGGAAACGCGTTTAGTTCGAATTTGTAATAACATTAGTTTAACTTTGTAGCTTTAAAGCCATGCCAAGGCGTGGGTTAACCACCAATGTTAGTTTGGTTCTGCTTTTGTATTGCTTTAATTACTTTGTTTTGTAGCCATAACTGTCTGTCCTAGCCATCCTGTCACACACCCCATGATCTTATACAAACCACTCATCTTGTACGAACCACTGATCCAGTAAAAACCAGTTCTGCCTGACCACGTGCGTAGGGAACAAGGACTTGGCAACAAAAATGACAGGGGGTCAAGATACATGACACTGAACAGAGCATCTCTCACATTAAAATCCGCCGAGACAACTCTACTAACACAGTGGTAATATAAACAGAAAGTGGAGTGGATTCTTTAAGAACTCCCTGTGACAAAATTGATCTAGAGGAATCCATCACTGATATGAAAGATCATATCAGTGAATAGTATTTGCATTTATAATTTCAAGAGGTTATATGACACTGATTTTAGCCACTCGTCCCCTACTATATCCTAATCAGCTGACAGGGGCCAATTATACCGTGATACAAAAGCTGCAACCTGCCCCTAGAGGATAAAAAAAACTACTCCAGCACAAAGATTTAAAACGAATGCTTAAACAAATTCAGGAAAACGGAAGGCGAACCTTAATTACAAGCCAACATGACATAGAAAGAATATACAAGGAAAAAGAGATAAAGAACATCATTGATGGGACGCATTTATAGGACAATCTCCTTCTGCTACTAAAGCACTAAACGTGCTCACACCCCCCATGATCTCACATTCTGAAGCAAATGAAAAATATGATTAGGCAGCTCAAAATCTTATCTGCTATGGAAATACTCAGGAAAACCATAAGCCAAGGCACAACATTCAAAGTGGCAAGCATATCGCAAAGGAATTTGGTAAAGAAGAAAGAAAAGGGGGGATTTGATATGAGAAACTGGCACTTAGGTCGAATTTGTTATGAGTTTACGTAGCTTTGAAGCCAGGCCGGGGCAAGGCTTAACCACCGATGTTAGTTCGGTCCCGCTCCTGTAGTGCTTTAACCTCTTGTTTCTGTAGCCAAAACTCTGCGTCCCAGACGTGCCGTGACCCTCAGCTGCCCTTAGACAAAGCCCTCGGCTGGCCCCAACCCCCGAGCCAGTCAAAACACAGTTTCGCCT
>NW_010246893.1:0-2551 GCF_000690775.1 Eurypyga helias
GCTAGCTGGGATTAAACCATGACAGGGGTTATCTCCCTTTCTGGGAACTGGAGCTGGAGGAGTTGAAATAGGCTCCTTCCTTTCACTGTTATCCTGGAATGCTTCAGTCAGACTCAAGATAATGTCAGTAGGCTAGCCTTCAATTGCAGCTCTGGGAATGCTTAAATCTAATGCATTCATCCATTCTCGAGATTCTGGAGATTCTGTTTGCAGATTTTTTTTAATTTGCCTCCCTTTGATCTAGTTTCTGTCTCCTGTTTCATGGGTCCTACTTTGTGTTCTCCCCCCAGGGGCTTCAGGTTTTGTTTTTTAGCTGGTGGGTTGTTACAACCCATTTCATGGCTGTAGTTAACAATGCCATGCCTTAATTCTGCCTGTGTAGCGAGTTGTTTAGGAGCATTATTGCCCTGTTTTTTTTTTATATTCAGTATTTCCTTTAATCTCATCCCGCTTTGCAACTAGATAGGGTTTAAGAATTGCCAGGCTTCTCTAATCATTGGTTTTAACATTGCAAAATCTACTGTAGCAGATAGTGGGACATCATGGGTTCCTTGTTCATGTATAGCTTGTATGCAAGCCACTTTTGTGACAGCTGTAGAGAGCTCACTCTAAGGATTTAAGGGGGATTAATGAAGGGTTCACCTTGCTCCATGGTGTCTATTCCCCCAGCTCAGTAAAGTACTCGGCTGGTGATAGGATTAGGTGTATCTGGCAGGTCCTAAATTTAAGAAAGCTCCCAGACCCCAATAGCTATTCGCTTTGTCCTCACTCAACATTATTTGTTTGCTGCCACTCTAGGCATACTCTCCACAAATATTCAGTTTCACCTGGATTTCTGCTATCTTTCTTGCAAATTTGTTGTTTGCAATGCATCCCAGGGGATGGTTTGCGTAATGTATCATGGATGACCACCCTGAGGTCCTGTTATCGAAAATAATGGTGTCGTCTCAGGTGGTCGTCGGGGGGGAAGGCCACGGTGTGCTTTTCACTTTTCGCTCAAAAACTGCTGTGTTGGTTGAGTCCTAAACAGCAAGGCCAGTTCTTACCGGATGGTTGCTTCTTCCAAGTGATAAGAGTCCAGACGTCTCCTTTCAGACAATAAGTCCTTGCTATCAGTGCCTTCTTTAGAGTTGAGCTGATGCTGCAAACTTATCTGTATTTGAGCTCACAGCACTTGTTAGCAAGGTTACAAAGAACAGAACAAAACCAAAACTAAACTAAACGTCAGTAGTTAACCCTTGCCTCAGCATGGCTACAAAGCTACATAACAGAATTAAACTAAAGTTATAACAAAATCAAAGTAATCATCAATTTCCCGTATCAAATCCCCCCTTTTCTTTCTTCTTTAGCAAATTCCTTTGCTATATACTTGCCAATTTCAATGTTTTACCTTAGCTCATGTTTTTCATAAGTATTTCCATAGCAGATAAGGTTCGGAGCTGTCTCATCATATTTCTTAACATACACCAGAATATGAGATTAACTGTTGTTAGAATGGCTACTGTTACCAACAAAACTATCACGGAATGTATGAGCACGTTCAGTACCTTAGTAGCGGAAGGAGATTTACCTACAAACATGTCCCACCAAGGATGTTCTCCATCCCTTTTTACTTGTTCAATGACCTGATATATTCTTTGTATGTCATGTTGGATCGTAATTAAAGTTGTTCTTCCACTTTCCTGAATTCATTTCAGCATTTGTTTCAAATCTTTGTGCTGTAGTAGTTCTTTTACTAAATCTAAATTCATTCCTATAGGGGCAGGTTGCAACTTTTGTATCAGAGTATAATCAGCCCTTATCAGCTGATAGGACATAACTGGAGATGAGTAGTTAAAATCACAGCCATTTAACCTCTTGAAATTACAAACACAAATATTACTATGATCTTTCATATCAGTGATGGATTCGTCTATGTATATTTTGTTACAGGAAGTTCTCAAACATGCACATCCTCCTCCTATATATACTACTACTGTGTTAGTTAACTCGTCTGAGTGAATTTCAAAGTGGCAGATGCTCTGTTCAGTGTCTAAACAGGTATCTTGAGCCTGTAATGTATTTAATTCACAAATGTAGCCTTGGCGTTCTCTCGTAATGCATGTTTCTACATTAACTGTTAGCCACCTGTTCCCACTTTTTCTTGCCCATTTTTCGTGTCCTAAAGGATAAACCAAAGTCCTACTATGGAATATTCCTAATGCAACAACAGGATAAATGTCATATACGATGGCCTCAGATATGGTTAACACAAATGCTGTGGCTATGCTATTAAAAGGATTGTATGTAAAATTAATTAACTTCCACCAAAACTGAAAGTTCTTCTCAAACTCTGTTGCGTTTTCTTAAATTACCTTTCGAATTTCTAGAGGTAATATGCCCTCTTCTCCTTCCCTGACAATAGCTGCTGTCATGGATTGTATCCATAACTGGGCTTGGACGCAGCTAAAGGCTAAAGAGGTACTATTCTGTGCAGCTCCTATAGCTTCAACTATGGATCTCAGGCTTTTCTCATTTAATCCTTCCCATTTCGGCTTCAAAGGTGAATCTA